>NC_133326.1:557247149-557395993 GCF_042186555.1 Aquarana catesbeiana | reverse complement strand
CTTTCTTCTTCTTTCTTTCTTTCTTTCTTTCTTTCTTTCTTTCTTTCTTTCTTTCTTTCTTTCTTTCTTTCATTCTTTTTGTCTCTTTCTCTTTCCTTCATTCTTTCCCCATCCCCTCTCTTCTTCTTTCTTTCTTCTTTCTTTCTTTCTTTCTTTCTTCTTTCTTTCTTTCTTTCTTTCTGTCTCTTCTTTCTCTTTCCTTCATTCTTTCTCCATCCCCCTCTCTTTCTTTCTTTCTTCCTTTATTTCCATTCTTTTTGTCATTCTTTCTTTTTCTCTTTCCTTCCTTCTTCCTCCATCCCCCTCTCTTTCTCTTTCTTTCTTTCTTTCTTCTCTTTCTTTCTTTCTTTCTTTCTTCTTTCTTTCTTCTCTTTCTTTCTTTCTTTCTTTCTTTCTTTCATTCTTTCTTTCTTCTCTCTTCTTTCTTTCTTTCTTTCTTTCTCTTCTTTCTTCTCTCTTTCTTTCTTTCTTTTTTCTCTTTCCTTCCATCTTTCTTTCTTTCTTTCTTTCTTTCTTTCTTTCTTCTTTCTTCTTTCTTTCTTTCTTTCTTTCTTTCTTTCTTTCTTCTCTTTCTTTCTCTCTTTCTCTCTTTCTTTCTTTCTTCTCTTTCTTTCTTTCTTCTTTCTTTCTTCTCTTTCCTTCCATCTTTCTTTTTTTCTCTTCTTTCTTTCTTTCTTTCTTTCTTTCTTTCTTTCTTTCTTTCTTTCTTTCTTTCTTTCTTTCTTTCTTTCTTTCTTTCTTTCTTTCTTTCTTTCTTTCTTTCCTTCCATCTGTCTTTCTTTCTCTTTCTTTCCTGTCCATCTTTCTTTTTTTTTCTTTCTCTTTCTTTCCTGTCCATCTTTCTTTCTTTCTTCTTTCTTTCTTTCTTTCTTTCTTTCTTTCTTTCTTTCTTTCTTTCTTTCTTTCTTTCTTTCTTTTTTTCTCTTTCTTTCCTTCCATCTGTCTTTCTTTCTCTTTCCTGTCCATCTTTCTTTTTTTTCTTTCTCTTTCTTTCCTGTCCATCTGTCTTTCTTTCTCTTTCTTTCCTGTCTTTCTTTCTTTCTTTCTCTTTCTTTCCTGTCTTTCTTTCTTTCTTTCTTTCTTTCTTCTTTCTTTCTTTCTTTCTTTCTCCATCCCCTCTCTTTCTTTCTTTCTTTCTTTCTTTCTTTCTTCTTTCTTTCTTTCTTTCTTCCTTTATTTCCATTCTTTTTGTCATTCTTTCTTTTTCTCTTTCCTTCCTTCTTCCCTCCATCCCCCTTTCTTTCTTTCTTTCTTTCTTTCTTTCTTTCTTTCTTTCTTTCTTTCTTTCTTTCTTTCTTTCTTTCTTTCTTTCTTTCTTTCTTTCTTTCTTTTTTCTTTCTTTCTTTCTTTCTTTCTTTTTTTCTCTTTCTTTCCTTCCATCTGTCTTTCTTTCTCTTTCCTTCCATCTGTCTTTCTTTCTCTTTCTTTCCTTCCATCTTTCTTTCTTTCTTTCTTTCTTTCTTTCTTTCTTTCTTTCTTTCTTTCTTTCTTTCTTTCTCTTCTTTCTTTCTTTCTTTCCTTCCATCTGTCTTTCTTCCTTTCTTTCCTTCTGTCTTTCTTTCTCTTTCTTTCCTGTCCATCTTTCTTTCTTTCTTTCTTTCTTTCTTTCTTTCTTTCTTTCTTTCTTTCTTTCTTTCTTTCTTTCTTTCTTTCTTTCTGTCTTTCTTTCTTTCTTTCCTTCCATCTTTCTTTCTTTCTTTCTTTCTTTCTTTCTTTCTTTCTTTCTTTCTTTCTTTCTTTCTTTCTTTCTTTCTTTCCTTCCATCTGTCTTTCTTTCTTTCTTTCCTTCTTTCTTTCTTTCTTTCTTTCTTTCTTTCTTTCTTTCTTTCTTTCTTTCTTTCTTTCTTTCTTTCTTTCTTTCCTTCCATCTTCTTTCTTTTTTTTCTCTTTCTTTCCTTCCATCTGTCTTTCTTTCTCTTTCCTGTCCATCTGTCTTTCTTTCTCTTTCTTTCCTGTCCATATTTCTTTTTTTTTTTTTCTCTTTCTTTCCTGTCCATCTGTCTTTCTTTCTCTTTCTTTCCTGTCCATCTCTTTCCTTCCTTCTTCCTCCACCCCCCTCTCTTTCTTTCTCTTTCTTTCTTCTTTCTTTCTTTCTTTCTTTCTTTCTTTCTTTCTTTCTTTCTTTCTTTCTTTCTTTCTTTCTTTCTTTCTTTCTTTCTTTTTTTCTCTTTCTTTCCTTCCATCTGTCTTTCTTTCTCTTTCCTTCCATCTGTCTTTCTTTCTCTTTCTTTCCTTCCATCTTTCTTTTTTTCTCTTTCTTTCTTTCTTTCTTTCCTTCTTTCTTTCCTTCCATCTGTCTTTCTTTCTTTCTTTCCTTCTTTCTTTCCTTCCATCTGTCTTTCTTTCTCTTTCTTTCTTTCTTTCTTTCTTTCTTTCTTTCTTTCTTTCTTTCTTTCTTTCTTTCTTTCTTTCTTTCTTTCTTTCTTTCTTTCTTTCTTTCTTTCTTTCTTTCTTTCTTTCTCCACCCATCCCCCTTTATTTCTCTCTTTTGTGACAGCCTACCAGAATAGGTAGGATCTGTGAGAGCAGTTTCCCTGTGCAGCTCTGCTTGAGGAAAATATATCTTTATTATGCCCACTTACCTACCCCCCTGTACTGTCCACTCCCCTATACTGTACCCTCCTAATACAGTTCATAATACAGTGGGGCCTCATGTCTAAGTTTTGCCTAAGGCCTCACAAAGTCTAGAGCCGCCTCTGCCTCCACCAGCTAGCCCGCTGCAACCCACCTGGCTCCAATCAAGCCATAAGCGATCCAAAGAAAATGTTCCGCCATGACTTCCCGGTTGTGTACAGGGCCTTTGGTACTGACCGGAGACTTTCCGGTTTTCCCCTCTGCCCGCTCCCAGACTTCTCTTAGGACTTCCATACATCACTCCTCACTAGCTGGCCCACTTTTGAAACATTCTCTTAACCAGCTATGCCTAGGAGGGGGATTTAGTCCAAGTTCACATCGGACTGGAAGCTACCTAAACCCGGTGGTGCTGGTCACTGCCGTGGGGGAGGGGAGGGGGTAGTACACTCATACAGACTTCATTAGATTTCTTTCATGTTTGGTATATTAGTTTATACATTTGTGGTTATCTTTCTCGCCTTGATCCTTAAGGGTAGGTTTTGAAATCTCACACATTGTGGGATTCCTAAATAGGTTACGAGAGTTCTAAGTTGCTTTATTTTTATTTGTATTTTTTTTTAATATCTCTTTATTCTCTGCATATGTGCAGCTCTCGATTGCCCCCCCACGCGGCTGGTGATGGTCACATCGCGGGCGGCATAAGGGGTGAGACTCACAGGATCCAGGGGGGGTCTCCTTCGGGTTTATATTCAGAGCCCAGGAACTCATCCAGCTTGATGTCTGTTAGCTCTCCTAAGCTCCCAGCCTCATTGACTGGGAGTACTGGGCGCCGGACGGGCAAGGTTTGATACACACGGTGCTTTAAAAGGTTTTCAGTTGCAATCCCTTTTT
Source organism: Aquarana catesbeiana (assembly GCF_042186555.1). Taxonomy (NCBI): domain Eukaryota; kingdom Metazoa; phylum Chordata; class Amphibia; order Anura; family Ranidae; genus Aquarana; species Aquarana catesbeiana. Next base: position 557,392,528 of record NC_133326.1, on the reverse strand, counting down.
TTTTTTGGGTCGTTCAGCATATTGCTCAGCATGGGTCTTGGAATGGCCTATAGTTATAATTTTTTTATCTAGGCGTCAGGGCTGTGGTGGACCCAGCACGCCTCCAGTGGAAACCAGGTTCACAGCAGGTGCACTTGGTTTCCTTTCCAGACCCCCCTAGCTGGGGTTTCTGGTCCTCTTAGGATTAGGGGATTGAAGTGGCAAGCTCACTTCAACCCAGGGGTGGGGAGGGGGTCGAGGACCCCAAGGTCTACTGTTATCAGAGATTATGTCGGTTTGACATGCATTTATTTCAGATTAATGTAATGTATTTGTTTCCCTTCTTCTCTTCTTTTCTTCCTTCCTTCTCTCCCCTTCTCTTTGCTCATCTGAGCACTCCAAGGTTCCGGGCGGGTTCGTGGCCTCCCACCGCAGGTGCACATTATTTGGCTCAATGGTTCATCAGGCTGCCTGACTTGTTCCATCTGCTCAACAGTGGTAAGTCAAAGATTCTTACTATAGGTACACCTCCTCTGGTCCATGGCTGATGCACACGGCTCTTCCCCCTCTCTTAACATAATATCTCACAACACTCAGGGTCTCAACTCCCCCGTAAAATGCAGGAAACTATTCCAATTGTACCACTCCATGAGAGCAGATGTCTTACTCATCCAGGAGACCCATTTTCCTTCTACATATAAGCCCACATTCCTCCACCAACGCTTCCCACAATTTTTCTTAGCTTCCGCAGACAACAAAACTAAAGGGGTAGCTATCTGCTTTGCCAAACACATCAATATCTCACAATCAGAGGTCATAATTGACCCACAGGGCCGGTATATTCTGGTGTCTGGCCATATAGACGGTAAACTCTACACTTTTGTATCTTACTACTCCCCTAATAAAGGACAGAAAGCCTTTTTTGAATCACTATTACACAAATTAAAACCCCACCTGCGAGGTATGATCATTGTAGGTGGAGACTCCAACACGGCCTTTGACTTTTCCCTTGATAAGTCTTCTGGGGGTAAGCCAACATCTAGACGCCCCTCCAGACAGAGCGTCAAGATTGCGAGGTTGCTCCATGAGGCGGGACTGATGGATATCTGGAGAGAAACTAACCCGCATGTGAAGGATTACACACACTTTTCTGCACCTCATAATTCCTATGCCAGGATAGACCACATTTTCACGCGCTCGGCGTCAATCCCACTGGTTAGGAGATCCAGGATAGTGGATAACCCTTTATACGACCATTCGATTGTGACATTGCACACAAAGAGGACTGGGGGCATAGGGGGCCCACCTGGCTGGCGCTTGCAGGAATCCCTACTGAGTGACCCGGTGCAATGCTCCTTATTAGAAGAGGCCATCAATGAATACTTCCAAATTAACGTGACCGACAAGGTTTCTCCGGTAACTGTCTGGGCAGCCCACAAGTCCGTAATTAGGGGGAAACTGATACAACTGTCGTCCAAACTCCATAACTCTGCGAAGACCCATAAACAAAACCCCACACCAGAATCCTTGGCAAACTTGGATAAGGCCAGAACCCTTCTAAACCTACATCTGACTACAGCAGCGGAAAAGCACCTTAGATGGACGGGGGCTAAACTTTACTCCCAAAAGGACAAAATAGGGTCTAAACTGGCAGTCAAACTGAGCCCCAAACCCCGCTCTTTGGCATTTCCGAAAATTAGGCTACCCTCAGGGAACCTGACCCAGAATCCCGAAAAGATCATGGCAGCTTTCCATCAATTTTATTCAGACCTTTACAAGCCGAAATTCTCCTCCCCCCGACGGTCTCAGCATTCTTTCCTGGACTCCCTTACACTACCTACTTTGTCACCTGAACATAGGGACCTCCTGGAGGATCCTTCTCGAACGTGGAAGTTCTAGACACAATTAAAACATTAAAGGTGGGTTCCTCGCCAGGACCCGACAGCTTTTCAAATGGTTACTATAAGAAGTTTGGCTCTTGTATAGCACCCTATCTGACGAGACTCTTTAATGTACTTAGGGAGGGGTCTCACCTCGATACAGATCTCAACTCAGCGTACATATCGGTTATACCAAAACCAGGCAAAGATACAAGTGACGTGGGCAACTACCGCCCCATCTCGCTGATAAATAATGACATCAAAATTATGACAAAGATTCTGGCAAATAGAATCGCGAGTTTCATCCCTTTATCTATACATAGGGATCAGGTGGGATTTATCCCTGGGAGACAGGGCCCAGACCAGATCCGCCGGTCCATAGATATTATTTCACTCCTGCAGTCTCAGTGGGATGGGGGACCTCCTCAGAAAGGCTTTCTCCTTTCGATTGACTTAAACAAAGCCTTTGACTCTGTAGACTGGGCCTACCTGTCTGGTATCCTACGGCAATGGAGTTTTGGTGCTCATTTCTTGAACTTAAAGCGGGGTTCCACCCAAATTTTGAACAATATCTGTATGTATTCTCTTCCTTGCCTAGATGCTGACATGCCGTTTAAAAAAATTTAAATCGCAGTAATTACCTTTTATTTTTCTATTCTTCTGTGGACTTCCTGGTTCTCCTCCCGTGGGAGTAGGCGTGTTTCTAGCCTCTCCCAGACTCCGCACAGTCTCCTGGGAGCTAGTCTCAGGCTTCCCAGGATGCCACTGAGCATGTGCGGGAACGAGCGGTGAATGCTGGGAGCACAGCATTCACCGCATCCAGGAAATAAATGCTTGTGGGCTTCAAATGCCCACAATGAAGATAGAAACTGCCTGCAGTGAATAATATAAGTTATTCTTTCCGACGAAATCTGACACAGGCGGACATATTACACACAATATGTGAGTATGTAATGCTGAGAAGAAAAGTTTGTGAATGAACTCAAAAAAAAAAAAAAACGATAGATAGGTGGACCCCCGCTTTAATTGAATTGCTCTACTCTAACCCCTCGGCACAAGTGCGACTGATGGGCAGATACTCCTCATCTTTTAACACCAGCAGGGGTACCAGACAGGGATGCCCTCTCTCCCCCCTCCTTTACTGCTGTGGCCATCGAAACGCTGGCCATAGCGATTAGATCAAATCCCGACATTAAGGGAGTTTTGTGTGGGGGCCAGGAACACAAGTGTGCGCTCTATGCCGACGATCTCCTTCTTTATATTACTTCCCCATCAATCTCTACGCCTATAATCTATAAGACGCTGAAGGAGTTCACGGCGATATCTGGTCTAGAGGTCAATATGAATAAATCCATGGCTTTAAATATAACAGTACCTAGTGATTCACTTACACACCTCTCTAAGAATTTTGACTTCTCATGTACTCCGGCTGCACTTCCTTATCTAGGGATAAAGCTAACATCGGACATAAATAATATTTTTAAAGCTAATTACCCGCCTATGATCAATACATGTAAAGCAGAACTGACTAAGTGGTCTAGAAGTGGTCTATCCTGGCTAGGTAGGGTGCATGCTGTTAAGATGACGCTCCTCCCACGCCTCTTATACCTTTTTCGTTCTCTTCCAGTTTCCATCTGGAAGCAATTCCTCAGTAAATTTCAGTCTGAAATAATACGCTTTGTTTGGGGTAATAAGGGCTATAGGTGTCCTTCTCGCACTTTATTACGCCTAAAGTCACAGGGAGGGCTGGGGTTGCCAGATTTGTGGGGTTACTATCAGGCAGCTCAATTAGCACAACTGTCGATAATCTACTCTAGGAACCACAAACCGGATTGGGTTACAATGGAAAGGAAAGCGGTCCCTCTTAACACTATTGATTACCTCTTATGGTCAGACACCAGAAGTAGGCCAGCTATAATGGCCCCCACTCTATCCCACTCGATAGCTTTATGTACCAAGCTTTACACAAATCACTCCCTGATTTCCCAGCTGAAATCATTGACCCATCTTTTTCATAACCCAAAGTTCCCCCCGGGACTTAATATACAGGCGTTCCGCTGGTGGACAGACAAGGGCCTCTACCGCATAGGGCACTTCCTGTCCTCAAAGGGCCCACTTACTCTGGCTCAGTGTAAGAAAAATCTGGATATGCCGGACTCGGAAAGGTTCAGATTCACGCAAATCTCTCATTTTCTACACACTATCTGGTCCACCAGGAAGGACCCTCCCTTTATAACACCTTATGAGCAGTGGTGCGCTGACTCTATGAACCAGAGGGGAGGTATCTCCCTGATTTATGCAGCACTTCAAACTAACTTGGATAAACCATCCTACGCTCGGGCCTGGGAGGAGGACACGGGCAGCGCCTGTAACGCCTCTGATTGGTTTCGGGTCTCGATACGCTCCTCGAAAGGTATTTGCAATGTATCATTAATTGAAGCAAGCTTAAAAGTTATGACTAGGTGGTATTATGTTCCTTCTAGATTAGCATTAATATATCCGGGTACATCCCCGCTTTGCTTTAGAGGATGTGAGCTAGAAGGTTCATATATGGTGGACTTGCCCTCGCATCAGTTCCTTTTGGAAGAAAATTTTCCGTACCATTAGCTCCTTAACAGGAGAAACTATTACACCTAATCCCACAATAGCACTACTTAATCAATACATACCTAATCTGACTAAACACTTACAAGTGCTCTCTTTCTTCATACTGGTGGGAGCTAAAATTACCATAGCAAAAGCCTGGAAGAAGCCCTCGGTCTCCTTTCAGGCTTGCAGAAGAAAAGTCTCCTGGATCATGGCACAAGAGCTTATAGTAGCGAGACTGACCAATAAAATCGAGAGATTTAATGCTACTTGGGAACCATGGGCCACACTTTGTAATATTCCAATCCTCCCTGGTGTGGAGAATACGTCACGGAACCTCTCCCCTCCCCACTGATCTTCTCCTTTCTATCTTCACTTTCTTTTTCACACGTTTCCTCTCTTCTATTTCTGGGCATCCTGCCCGTACCCCAATTGACAAGTAGCCATTTCTGAAATAGCACAACTACAGATTGTTTTCTATGCGCGGGCCGGACAGTCGGGAAGGTGCTCTCCCCCTCAGGGATACCCGACTCTTACAGTTCAGGGAGTCAGGGTTTAGGTTCTGATCCTCTTGGAGCTCTCCAGACGTTCCCACATTAAGAGCCCATAGGGGTGGGGCGTTTGGGAACCCAGGGGGGATAGAGACGTTATCGCACCGGGAGGTCACAATTTTACTTTCTCTGTGATCACTTTCCGGGAGAGACACATCCCGACTGTCCCGACTCTCTACTTGGTTGTCATTGTTGAGTGACTTATATTTAATTTTTCAAAGTTAACCATGGCAAATCTAGTACATCTACGGTGTATAGGTACTTAGCTATCTGCATAGCAATGGCAATGATTGTTAAAGGTTACAGATTTTGTTAGTTTCCTCTATGCTTTGGATTCTTGTTCTTGACCTGTATGCTACTGCTCTTCAATAAACTTTATTTTAAAACTAAAAAAAAAAAAAAAAAAAAAAGATTGATAATCAAGAATGTGTGGATTATTGTTTCAACGTTGTGCTCTAATTGGTGTTTACTGTGACAATGTGGGTTAGTTCCTAAGGGAAAATCCACTTTGCACTACAAGTACAGTTTCAACTGCACTTGTAGTGCAAAGTGTCTTTGCCTTTAGTAAATAACACCCAACAGTGCTTTTTAATGTTACACAATCACGCTATTTTCAGGACTCACCACATTTCTGTCAGGGTCAGTTAAAATAAACACAAGCATTAAATGTCACCAAAGATTTTAGTAGTTAAAATGATTTTTTTATTTGAAAAATGTTTCAGACATTGTCTGGCATATTGATGGCCCCCCTACACGTAAAGTATTCAAGGTATCTAAGACGGACCTCACGGGCACTCAGGGGGGGGCAAGCCAGGACGGCCACTTTCAAGCACCGTCAGGGTTGGTTCATTAGGAATTCCGGCCTCAGGCCCAACTGAGCCAGCATAGTTGGCAGAATTTTGCCGTAAAAAGTTGTGTAGAACACAGCACGCCAGGATGATATGGTTCAGTTTGTACTCCGCCATGTGTATGGTTGTAAGAAATAGGCGGAACCGGCTGGCCATGATTCCAAATGTGTTCTCCACCACTCTTCTGGCTCTGTCCAACCGGTAATTAAAAACCCTCTGATCCGGGGTGAGGGTCTTCATCGGGAATGGCCGCATAAGATGGTCCCCCAGCGCAAACGCTTCATCAGCAACGAAGACGAATGGGAGTCCTTCCACATTGTCTTCTGGAGGTGGCAAGTCCAAGTTGCCATTCTGGAGACGCCTGTAGAACTCCGTCTGGGCGATGACTCCACCATCTGACATCCAGCCATTCTTCCCCACGTCCACATACAGGAACTCGTAAGTAGCTGACACCACTGCCAACATCACAATACTATTGAACCCCTTATAATTATAATAGTATGACCCCGAGTTGGGTGGTGGGACGATGTGGACGTGTTTCCCATCAATTGCCCCTCCGCAGTTAGGAAAGTCTCACTGCTGGGCAAAGTGGGAGGCCACAGTCTGCCATTCCTGTGGGTTGGAAGGAAACTGTGGAGTCAAACAAGAAAAAAAAAATTAATCATTTTGCACATAAACAGGGAAAGCAGATTAGACACAAACATTCTTGCCCAACATCAGTATAACATTTATTTTAGGGAGTTTTGAAAGACCAAGGTATAAGGTCCACCTATCAGATTCCCCCTCCCCCCTCTCATGTGCCATTTCTAACATTACAGGGGGGGGGGAGCTCTTGGACAGGTAACCCTCTCCACTTCATTGAGAGATGAATGCCTAAATAATGGGTATTACTTTGGCCAGCCCCTCCTTAGTTACACTATTGACAGCCCACTGGACAGGTAAGAAGTGTCATAATACAAAGATATAAATACACACTGTACACATTTGAGCACATTTGGAAATTCTGCTATTACCTATCAAGATAATAATAGGATACAAAAACTTTAAACAGTACCATTTGAAAGTATACAGGCAGGCCCTTGCACTACATGCTTTGATGAATTCATCCATACATCTGACCACAAAAGAGATGGGTATAGTGTGTAAGGGTTTGGCAAAGTCAGCAGATAGATGATTGAGGATAGATAGAGAATTGGTATCAGCTGACTTAGCAGTTGGGGGGAGGGAGGGTTCCAAATGATTTGGGGACCCCCCAAAAAAAAGCCTCTGACACTCTGCCTGAATTTAAAGCACAAATTTGTAAACATTTTAGGGGGTATTTAGGGTAAAGCACTACTATGGAGCTGATAAAATACATTGGTAAGTGACTACATGAGGTGAATATAGGACCAGGAGACCATGCTGGGGAGGTAAGTGAAGGCAAATATGTATTAAGGACAAAAAAAATAATTACATAAAAATCCAGCATGCATGAGAACAAAGGGGACATTCACAGCATATTCCAATCATGGTAATTAGGGAATGAGGAAAGAAATACAATATATTATCAAACATTAAATACAATAAAATGTGATATTAAAGGATAAAAATCTTACCTTAATATACTCCTTCTGCAGGACCTGGATGATGGCAGAACAGGTCTCCGGGATAATGATCCCCAGAGCCTGGGGGGAGATGCCTGTCGAGAACTTAAGGTCCTGCAGGCTTCTCCCCGTCGCCAAGTACCGCAGGGTGGTGACGAGCCTCTGCTCCAGAGTGATGGCTTGCCTCATGCAGGTATCCTGCCTGCTGATATAGGGGGTCAGCAAAGCCAACAAACGGTGAAATACGGGGTCTGTCATCCGGAGAAAGTTCCTGAAATCATCAGGATTATTCTCAATGATCTCACGGAGCAAAGGCATATGACAGAACTGGTCACGCTGGAGCAACCAATTCTTGGTCCATGAACTCCTCCCCACCCTGTTCATGGACTGGACTTGTGTCAAGGTAAGGACCCCAACACCAAGCCCACGCACAGCACGAACTCTACGAGGAGTACGTATACGCAACATGGCTAGAAAACGGTCGGCTGCTCAGAACGAAGTGACAGAACGCACTGAAGAACAACAAGGCCTGTGAAGAGCGACCTGAAAAAAAGCAATGAGCGGACAAGATCGCACAGAAAACTCCAATACGAACTGACTGCACGCACTGAAGAGCAGATACAAACCCACAAGCACAAACTGAACAGCAGAAAATTATCTGAAAACCACGAGTCTGAAAAAGAGCGAATCGTCTCTCACCAAACATTTACTAACACGAGATTAGCAAAAGGAGCCCAAAGGGTGCTGCGCTTGGTTCGGACCTCTTCTAGTCTCGTCGTACGTGGTGTACGTGACCGCATTCTTGGCGATCGGAAATTCCGACAACTTTGTGCGACCGTGTGTATGCAAAACAAGTTTGAGCCAACATCCGTCTGAAAAAATCCATGGATTTTGTTGTCGGAATGTCCGATCGTGTGTACGGGGCATTAGAGGTTTGTTAGAGAACCTTAGTGAACAAACAGCATCATGAAGGCCAAGGAACACAGCAGACAGGTCAGGGATAAAGTTGTGGAGAAGTTTAAAACAGGGTTAGGTTATAAAAAAAATATCCCAAGCTTTGAACATCTCACGGAGCACTGTTCAATCCATCATCTGATAATGGAAAGAGTATGACACAACTGAAAACCTACCAAGACATGGCCATCCACCTAAACTGACAGGCTGGGCAAGGAGAACATTCATCAGAGAAGCAGCCAAGAGGCCCATGGTAACTCTGGAGGAGCTGCAGAGATCCACAGCTCAGGTGGGAGAATCTGTCCACAGGACAACTATTAGTCGTGCACTCCACAAATCTGGCCTTTATGAAAGAGTGGCAAGAAAAAAGCCATTGTTGAAAGAAAGCCATAAGAAGTCCCATTTGCAGTTTGCAAGTAGCCATGTGGGGGACACAGCAAACATGTGGAAGAAGGTGCTTTGGTCAGATGAGACCAAAATTGAACTTTTTGGCCTAAAAGCAAAACACTATGTGTTGTGGAAAACTAACACTGCACATCACCCTGAACACACCATCTCCACCTTGAAACATGGTGGTGGCAGCATCATGTTGTGGGGATGCTTTTCTTCAGCAGGGACAGGGAAGCTGGTCAGAGTTGATGGGAAGATGGATGGAGCCAAATACAGGGCAATCTTAGAAGAAAACCCGTTAGAGTCTGCAAAAGACTTGAGACTGGGGCAGCAGGACAACGACCCTAAACATACAGCCAGAGCTACAATGGAATGGTTTAGTTCAAAGCATATTCATGTGTTGGAATGGCCCAGTCAAAGTCCAGACCTAAATCCAATTGAGAATCTGTGTCAAGACTTGACAATTGCTGTTCACAGACGTTCAATCTGATAAAGCTTGAGCTATTTTGCAAAGAGGAATGTGCAAAAATGTCACTCTCTAGATTTGCAAAGCTGGTAGAGACATCTCCAAAAAGTCTTGCAGCTGTAATTTCAGCAAAAGGTGGTTCTAGAAAGTATTGACTCAGGAGGGCTGAATACAAATGCACGCCACACTTTTCACATATTTATTTGTGAAAAATTTGGAAAACCATTTATCAGTTTTCTTCCACTTCACAATTATCTGCCACTTTGTGTTGGTCTATCACATAACATCCCAATAGAATACATTTACGTTTTTGGTTGTAACATGTCAAAATGTGGAAAATGTCAAGGGGTATGAATACTTTTTCAAGGCACTGTATATTTTACTGGATGATGTTCATTACTTCATCTTCATTTTTTTTGCTCAAATAGTTTCATACTATTTTCTTTTAAGCGCATTGTAGTCCAAATAGATCAATCTTTTTCTTTTTAACGTATGTTTCAAAAGAACCTGACTTATCATACTTGCATACAGTACACCCAGAGATCTGTATTTGATTTATAATGTTATTTAAAACCGGGGGAAGAGTCATTTTCCTTGCCTGTTGGATCTCTTCTTTTGTTTTGGTTCTTTTACTTCACCAAGGATTTTGTAATTCTTTGATATAACTTTAATAAATTGAATAAAATACATTGTTTAAAAAAAACAATCATACGAAATTCAATCTTAAGTAACCTGCGCCACTTAAAGAAAATATGTATTTAGCCCACGTTAATTAAAATTAAATACAGTAAATAAAATAAAGTAAATGTTCCAAGCTGCAGCGATCTCACACTTCAATGCTAAAATATGAGTCATAAACTTGGGTGTTTGTTTGCACAGAAGAATATAAGAAAGACTTTATGAAATATCAAATAATGTAATGAACACTTTATGAACACTTTTTGTTTGCTATTATTTCACATTTATTGTTACATGCATTGAGCATTGAGAGCACAGTTGTGTCAAATAGATGCACTATTGAGTGTTTAATATTTTGTATAGAATAACTGTTTTTTACCAAGCGCAGCTATATATATATATATATATAATATTGATGAGTCATAATCAGACAAAATTATTGTTACATCACATTTACACTTACAGTTATGTGCAGATCAAAGGGATAACTTGTCAGTTAAAAAGACCTTACAAGTAAAATAACAAAAAAAAGTTTATTTTTTAAATACATTTTTTTTCTATTTAACCATCTGGTTAAACCGATTCAGTGAATCCTAATTTAACAATTCCTCCCCATCTTCCCTTAGCTCATATTTTTCTTTTTCTTTTATTTTTCTAATTTCTTTAACCATTAAACTTAATTTTCATTACTTTTGTCAATTTTTTTTTTTGTGTCACATTACCAAATGAAGTGTGCAAATTTGAAAATAAAACACCTACATATATTTCATTTGTAAGTAACTTTGCAGTGTTTTTGTACCACAATTGTAATATTTTATAAATTAAAAAACCCAAAACACCACAGATGAGCCGAACCCCCCCAAACTGCAGACTGTATTCTCATTAAAGAATTATTCATTCCCCTTACCCTATAACCTATTCCTCCTTTTACTCTTTTTTTTACTAAAAGCTGGGTGACATCGCAACACTGAGAACATGCCTTCATCTTCTACTTGTTTGAAATGTATAGCTTCTATAGAGGTTTAGACTGCCTTGTGACATCTAAAACTGTTTTTTTTTTTTTTTTTTTTAATCAGTCGATTTCAATACCTGTAATATCCACACAATTTACAACATGTTCTTCCTGGTGAATATGATATGTACAACATCTCTCTGTTTTATATGATGTAACCCTTTCTTAAATATTAAATAAAGAATATAAACAAAATAAAATATTAAAAACAAAGAAATGAGAATTTCATAGTGTGTTAAAAAAAAAAAAAAATTTAAAAACCATAATAAATTGGGTTTGTTTCAGAACTAAAAAATTGCAGACATTTTCTTTGTAAATTATTCCACAAATTCAGAGAGAGATGCCACCCCGGCACATGCTGCAACGGCACAAAGTTTTAGTTTCGTAATCAAACTGTTTCATTGACTGCCGCGTGATAAGGCTGCACTCTAAAAATAGAGGACGTTTCAGCACTGCATAGTGTAGATTAGCTAAATTCTGCTAAAGAGGATCAATGCAGATTCGCGTGACCTCCTAACGATGATGCGCAAGTTTTGACAGCGCCTCAGGTCCATCTGCATCACAGGAAATGTTCTGCATCAGTTTGTGCGGCAATGCTTCATTCATGACGTGTGGCTTAAGTGTATAAATAAAAAAGTAATTGTTTAATCCTCCTTTGTAATTAAGGGACCCTGATAAAAATGACATACCTGTTTGCTTCTATAAATAAAGTTTTGGTGACACAGTGTGTCACCAACAGATTCCTTAACTTTATTATAGGAAACCCCCAGGAGAAGCACAAAATTCACAGTTGAACAAGAGTGATAACTATCACATTGGTACCTTCGTTTTCTTTAGATCGCATTATTTGGCAGCAAAATCATTGATCAATATTACATTTTGACCTACTAAAATGCCAAATGTTTGATTGAATTTCTGTCTGTGTTTGGGACCACACTGATTGGTGCAGATTGTGTGACCTGAGCCGAGACTAGCACATATTCAACAATAGTAATGAGCGGAGTAGGTGATGGGGGAAGGGCGGAGTGTTACATTTAAAGTGAGGTTAACAGATTTTCAGAAATCTGGGGACACATACTGACCATGCCCACTTTTAACCACTTGCCATCTGGTCCAGTTCTGGCACTCCGCTCCTACATGTACAAATCATCATTTTTTTTTGCTAGAAAATTACTCAGAACCCCCAAACATTATATATGTTTTTTTTTTTTTGTAGCAGAGACCCTAGGGAATAAAATGGCGGTCGTTGCAACTTTTTATGTCACATGGTATTTGCGCAGCAATTTTTCAAACGCGTTAAAAAAAAACTTTCATTAATTAAAAAAAAAACAAAAAAACTCTAAAGTTAGCCCAATTTATTTGTATAATGTGAAAGATGATGTTACGCTGAGTAAATAGATACCTAACATGTCACTCTTTAAAATTGCACACGCTCATGGAATGACGACAAACTTCGGTACTTAAAAATCTCCACAGGCAACCCTTTAAAAATGTTTACAGGTTACCTGTTTAGAGTTCTTGGGATAGAATTGTTGTTCTCGCTCTAATGTTTACGGTGATACCTCACATGTGTGGATTGAACGCCGTTTATATAAGTGGGCGTGATGTACGTATGCGCTCAGTTCTGGGCCCGAGCACGCGGGGAGGGGGGCACTTTACTTTTTTTTTATTGTTTATTTTATTTTTATTTTTTTCTTATTTTTACACTTTTCCTTAGAATTTTTTTTGATCACTTTTATTCCTATTACAAGTAATGTAAATATCCCTTGTAATAAGAATAGTGCATGACAGGTCATCTTTATTCTGAGATCTGGGTTCAATAAGACACCAAATCTCTCCTCTAGGCTGGAAAGCCTGAGATTAAAAAAACCAAACAAAACGATTTTGGCTTTCAAGCCGAGTACACGGCAGTATTTACAACTGCCAGGCCGGACGTGGCGTTATAACGTCATGCACCAGGGCCTCCGAGAGTCATAGAGACTGCCAGGGACCATCTCTATGATGAACTTCCGCCGGCGGCGGATTCCTTCTCCGGCTCACCGATTGCACGGGCGAGCCAGTTTAAGCATCGGAGGGGGAACGTCTCCTCCTGCTGTCTGTAAGAGCAATCAAACGGCTCAACAGCCACTATGATTGTTTTTTCGGTGCAGGGAATCACTGGCTGAAAAGATCGATACTTGGTTGCTGCCTGTAGGTGCAACCACTGAAATGGGAGGACGTTGATTTACGCCCTCCTGGCGGGAAGTGGTTAAACCACACCCACAAAATTAAGCCCCCATTTGTAGCCAAACCCACAAATCAAGTCTTCATTTTTAATATGCCTTGCAACAATTAGGCACATGAACATAAATAGTAGAAATAACGCAGCAAATTGTGGGTGTGACCATATTGCGGTAACAGTGGGAGGAGCTTAATGGGGTATGGTTAGATAAAACCTTAGCCTACTCTGCTATGGGTCAAGCGTATGTAATGCACAGAGTGCAAGGGTCAGGAGTGTGAAATGTATTGAGTGCAGGGTTCAGGAGTGTGTACAGTGTTGGATTTAGACTTTGGGGGGCCTGGAGCACTTCAAGTTTAGAAATTAAATTATATGACAAATAAAAAAGTGAACTGAAATGAATGATAAATCATATTTGTTTAAAAAAATATAAGTTAGGTTCCAAAGAAGACATTTGTCAGATTTTTTTTCTTAATTGACTGCAAGAATACACATTACACAGGTAATTGTAACAGGCAGATTATCGCACAATCGCTTCAAAAGTGGTATTTTCCGTTCGATTCTCTGATGTGTACTAGGCTTTAGCCTTCCATGGTTCTTCATGGTGCTCAGATAATTCTTTCTCCTCGAACAACGAGTGGCCATCATGATTAAATATATTCTAAGAGCTACATTAACACCTGGAAAGGTTTCAGTAAGCCCTTCATCATGTTATAGAACTGCCCATTGAGATGGAGTGAGACATGACCGGAGCTTGTCAAAGGTTAAACACTGGAAATCTCCACTATGAACACACTACTGAAGTATCGGGGAAAAATAATTTTCTTTTTTTTTATAAAGGAAACCTGGTGTCCTCTCTGGCAGCTGCTGCCCCTTTTGCCGCCCTATAAATCTGGCACTGAGTGTGTAAACGTATTGCGTGCAGGGGCCAGGAGTGTGTAACATATTGATGGCAAGGTTCAGGAGTGTGTAAACGTATAGAGTGCAGGGGTAAGGAGTGTGTAACATATTGATAGCAGGGTTCAGGAATGTGTAACATATTGATAGCAGGGTTCAGGAGTGTGTAACATATTGATAGCAGGGTTCAGGAGTGTGTAAATGTATTGAGTGCAGGGTTCAGGAGCATGTAAAATATTAATAGCAGGGTTCAGGAGTGTGTAACATATTGATAGCAGGGTTCAGGAATGTGTAACATATTAATAGCAGGGTTCAGGAGTGTGTAACATATTGATAGCAGGGTTCAGGAGCGGGTAACATATTAATAGCAGGGTTCAGGTGTGTGTAACATATTGATAGCAGGGTTCAGGAGTGTGTAACATATTGATAGTCTGCCCCGCTGACGAAGTTCTTTGAATGCAACGCGTACGGGGGAGGAGCCACTTGCTGAATTTACCCGCTGCTGACCTGCATCTCACACACCGCCGGATTGTATTGAATTTCTTATGAGGATGTTTGTGAGTAACCTTTTTAGACAAATAAATCCGTTTTAATCAGCCAAACAGTGAGCGCTTAGATCTTTTCTTGTCTCACCTTATTCATGTCCTGGGGAAATCGATTGGAATTTCTGGCTCTGTCTAGATATACCCTTTTTTGGGACCTGTGCATTTGACCATCTGTTAGCTCAGTGGCCCATTATTGGAGAGTGCTGTGATGTTGAAGGAACATTCCTACAGCTGAGGAGAATCTTCCCTTAAGGCAACACCACTCATCTAGTGCTATGTCACTCATCCAGTCCTCTACCTTTTAACATGTAGACCAGACCTGGTTTTCTAAGGCTCTGAGGAAGAGGAAAATCCTCAAAACGCATCAGCCAAGCATCCATGTTTTTATCCCTTGTATGGGCATAATTTTAATACTGTTTTTAATACTGTTAATTTTATTTACACCCATGAATACATAGTATTTCTGTATACACCACTTTGTTTTGAATAAACTTTTTAAAGGATTCATGCATCAGGCTACGCGCCTTCCTTTGCTCTTTCCTATATGTAACATATTTATAGCAGGGTTCAGGAGTGTGTAAACGTATTGAGTGCAGGGATCAGCAGTGTGTAACATATTGACCGCAGAGGTGAGGAGTTCATAACACACAGAGTGCAGGGGTCAGGATTGATGTTTGCTCTGAAATGTGTATTGTATTGAGTGCAGAGGACAGCAGTTTGTAATGCACAGCGTGCAGAGGTCAGGAGCGTATATCATACAGACTGCAAAGGTTAGGAGGGTATAATGTACAGAGTGCACAGGTCATTTTACCTTGTCCTTTGATTTTGTGGTGGCCCATAGTGAAAGTATGGCATCCATTCCTTCCCTCTTCTATTTGGCAGACTTTTTATGCATAATTCAAGCAGGTGTCCCAAGTCCCAATGCATTCTCCCCAGCTGCTGCTGAAATCTGTGCAGTGTTAATGTTGCATTGTGCAGGTGCCATCTCAACACTCCCCGACATTCCACAATAAACAATGCACAGTTCAGGCATGCACTCAGCAACTCACCCTGTACAGTCATCCACACAGATTCCAAAATGACTGTAACTGTCTGGTTGTGCGGCCAGTGAGGTTGCTGTGTGCCAGTGATGCCATTTTGGAGTCTGCATTGAAAATTGTACAGGGTAAGTGCTCTCCTGTGCTGTGCATTGATTACCATGGACAATCCATGGAAATGGCTCGATCGTCAGTCCATCCAGCACCGCACTTACCCCATCTAGGTCGCAGGAAGGACTTCCTCCTCGTCGGCATCACCCAGCATCTCCTCCTCCTCGGCTTCACGGCGGCTTCCCCTGCATCTTTTACTCCTCCTCCTCAGCGGCCAATACAATTGCTTCTTCTCTCGGGCCAATCGGGTCTCAGGACCTGCTTCCTGATTGGCCGGGAGGAAAATCAGGAAAACAATTGCGAATATTAATTTGCTATTGTCACATAACTGGGTGGGCTCAGGGCGCAACATTCTGCGCCCCGAGCCCACCCTTTTTTTAAGCCAATTAGAGCCTCTGGCTCTAATCATGTGCTTCTAAAAAAAAACCCCATTGGAATCCATGCATCCGGTGCCCTGTATGTAATGTAGGGGTGCATGGATTAGGGGGGCGGCGCACCTGTGCACCGTATCGATGGGCCGCCACTGGTTTTGACTGGGGTTCAGAAGGGTTTGAGTCTCTGTTTTTTGCCATCTGTGTTCGAGGAAGATTTTTGCTCAGGAAAGAAAGTGATGAGGAATCTCTCCAATGGAGACACATTTTAGTACAGTGAGGAAGAATGAGAACTTCTAAAAATGTTTATTATTTTATGTTTTACTCTTCTTAGTGAGGTCACAGACATATTAAAAATTAAAAAAGAAAACTAAATGGCTAAAGGAAGGCAAAAAATGCAAAATAAGACAATGCACCACTACAGAGTTGTTTAGTTCTGCAAGGGTTAAAGCCCTACTCGGCCCCACAGGGCAGGGATGCTTCTGTTCTGGCCACCCCTAGGAGGTATACAATAGAGATCAGAATTCATTGAGCTTTTTAGGCAAATTTGTTGGCGTATTTTGGGTAGTTTTGTTTTTTTCATGTTGTGTTTCTGAACTGCTCTTGGCTAGAATAGAACGCATTAAGGTAAAAATCTTATACCTTTACAGCTACTTTACATGTGGTGGCTGCATTAGTTTTCTTTTTTTAGGTTTTTTACCTTTATTTTCATCTGGCAATGTGATCAGTAACACACTTCTTGTCTTAGGATGGCTCCACTCTGTAATGGAAAAACAGAGACATTCTGCAACATTGTCATCCTGTAGAGAGTGTGCTGTTAGACGCACTAGCAAATTTAGATATACCTTTTTTTATTTCCTATAGATTAAAGTCACCAGCTAACACTTTATAGGCATTTACGTTTTTTTTTTCCCCTTAAGATTTCCAGGTTTACAAATGAATGAAAGCTGACCTTTGTAAGCACCTCCGTCCGTGTTAAATTATTTGTCTCAACCCTCTAACTTCTGCTTTTGCTGGATAACTTGGTCTGTTAGTTAAAGTTCATGCTGCTGTGATACAATTTTGATCTGGATTTCAGTACCATTATGTAGTGAAGGCAGGGTGCAGCGTTGTGTGGTGGCAAGAATTCCCACAGTCAGAAGCAATGGAAAACTTGAAAATGAATGAAAAATAGTACACTAATTCCCCGTACACACGATCGGACATTCCGACAACAAAATCCATGGATTTTTTCTGACGGATGTTGGCTCAAACTTGTCTTGCATAAACACGGTCACACAAATCTTGTCGGAAATTCCGAATGTCAAGAATGCGGTGACGTAAAACACGAACAACAAGCCGAGAAAAATGAAGTTCAATAGCCAGTGTGGCTCTTCTGCTTGATTCCGAACATGCGTGGAACTTTGTGTGTCGGAATTGTGTACACATGATCGGAATTTACGAGAATTTGTTGTAGGAAAATTTGAGATCCAGATCTCGAATTTTGTGTGACGGAAATTCCGATGGAAAATGTCTGATGGAGCCTACACACCGTCGGAATTTCTGACAACAAGCTCCCATCGAACATTTTCCGTCAGAAAATCCGACCGTGTGTACGGGGAATAACAGTTCACAAGAAACCCAGTCGGAAGGCTGCCCAACTAAGTGCACTCACGGTTTCCAGTAATGTGAAGAGAACCAGTATCAGCCGCCCAGGTAATACCCGCAATCCAGAAGGGGTAAGTGTCGGGCTGGATGACTGACCTGGGGGGGGTGCCGCCGGCGGACTGGGGGGGTGTTTGTTTGCCGCCCCCCAGACATCCCAAGTCTCCCGCGAGGTGCAGGAGTCTCCTGCATTTCTGCTGCGGCTCCCTGACACCTGCAAGTGCCATGCGAAATCCCAGCTGCAGGGCCAATCCAGGGAGAGCCACTCAGCAGAGCCAGTGCTGACACTTCCCCCTCCCCCTGCTGCTCGCACAGCCAGACAGGGGACGAGAGAGAGCTGCTTCTCTCCTCCTCCCGTCCTCTCCTCCTGTCTCTGCCCCGTCCACACTCCCTGACAGTGTGTTCTGCTTACCAGAAGGGGATTTGTGGGCGGGAAGTATGAAGCCCAGCAAACCCTGCAGCTTGGTCCATCCATCCATGCAGTCCCTCCTGCCTCCCAGTGAGTACTCTGTTGTAAGGGGCATCCTTTTTCTGCTCTTCCCCCTATATTGTGCCCACTTATTCTCCCCCTGTGCTGTGCCCTCCTGCTCCCTGTGCTGTGCCCACTTACCCTCCCCTTTGTGATGTACCCACTTCCCCTGTGCTGTACCCTTCTGTCCCCTGTACTGTGCCCACTTACCCTCCCCCTGTGCTGTGCCCACTTACCCTCCCCTTGTGCTGTGCCCTCCTGCATCATACACTGACACAGACCTACCTGCAGATACAGACTGGAATGAGGGGCAGAGGAAGGACTGCAGATAGGGACAGGGCTAGGGGTCTCTCTCTCATCACCCCCCTCTCTCTGTAAGCCCCCCTCTCTCTCATCTCCCCCTCTCTCTTTGAGCCCCACTCTCTCTCATCTCCCCCCTCTCTTTCATCGCCCCCCTCTCACTCATCTCCCCCCTCTCTCTGTCAGCCCCCCTCTCTCTCATCCCCCTTTTCTCTGTCAGTCCACCTCTCTCTCAGCCCCCCTTTCTCTGTCAGTCCCCCTCTCTCTGTCAGTCCCCCCTCTCTCTCAGCCCCTCTCTCTGAGCGCCCTCTCTCTCAGCCCCCCTTTCTCTGTCAGTCCCCCTCTCTCTGTCAGTCCCCCCTCTCTCTCAGCCCCTCTCTCTGAGCGCCCTCTCTCTCAGCCACCCTCTCTGTCAGTCCCCCCTCTCTCTCTCAGCCCCCCCTTTCTCTGTCAGTCCCCCTCTCTCTCTCTCTCTCTCTCAGCCCACCTTTCTCTGTCAGTCCCCCCTCTCTGAGCCCCCCTCTCTGAGCCCCCTCTCTCTCTAAGCCATCCTCTCTGTCAGCCCCCCTCTCTCTCAGCCCCCCTTTTTCAGTCAGTCCCCCCTCTCTCCTTCTTAACCACCCTCTCTCAGCCCCCGTCCCTCTCAGCCCCCCTCCCACTCTCTCTCAGCCACCCTCTGTCAGCCCCCCCCCTCTCAACCACCCTCTCTCAGCCTCCTTCTTTCTCAGCTCCCCTCTCAGTCCACCACCCTCTCTCTGAGTCCCATCTCTCTGTCAGTTGCCCCCTCTTTCTCAGCCCCTCCCCCTCTCTCAGCCCTACTTCTCTCTCTCTCTCTCAGCCCTCGTACCTGTTTCAAGCAGAAACACTGCACATATGCCTTGTTTCCACTGAGCGGATCGGTTCGGGTCGGTACAGTTTGAATGGCCTAGAATGGTCCGGTCTATTCTGGTGAGCGTTTCCACTGCAAGTGGGACCACAAGGGGCCATACAGGGTTTAGAAAAACTGCCTCAGCATAGCACAGCAGAGGGTTTTCTGTCAGCCAATCAGTGGAATGTATCGTAGCTCCGCCCTAACCGAACCGTTCCATTTTCTATGGCCCCACATCTGAAGCAGGACCCTGAATGGAACGGTCTGGTTCGCTTGTATGGGCCGCTTTCATAATGGAAACACCCAAAATAGCGTACCGAAACGAACCGAACCGATCCGCTCAGTGGAAACAAGGCATTACTGACTCCTACCACCATGACCACTTCAAATCACTGAAGTGGCCATGGTGGTTAGAGTGTTCCTTTAATATCTCTCAGAAGAAGTAAACCTATATATACTGATTCCATTTCATTTGATCATCCTCTAGTTGTGTTAAATTGGTGGTGGTGGTGGAGGGGGGGGGGGGACGGAGCGCCACCTCCCTGAAATTAGTTTTTGCAGGTTGGGATATCTGCGACCCCCCCCGTGAAAAAACACCAGCCGCTACTGATTCTGTCCATATAAGCATGGAAAGGAAGCTCTTAAATCCACTTGATTCTTAGATGACCTCTCTCTGTGAGCTCTCTGCTTGAAGCTGAATCGCACAGTATGTACTGAAAATGGGAACATTCTATTTGAATTTTTCATTGTTGATAAGAGGGAAAGGAGGAGTCAGGGAAGGTAAAATATAAGCAGATTAAACTTTAACCTCACCTTCCCTATTGAATACAATGTATTTCACCATCATGGCAAATTTTCAACAAATTCTCTGATTTTTACAGAAATGTCAAGAAAATGAATCCTGTATTTCACTCATGGCTATTGAGGAACAGCCCGTGTCTGGTGTGGAAGGATATGCCATCCTGGGGCACAGACTGATCTAACCTTCAGACTCTCCCTCTTTCTGTTTACACCTCTTGTACATCTTGTGCGATTATATAATCGTTTTGTCTTGTTCCAATAACAAACTGAAGAAGTGTACAGTTTGTGATCATCTTTTCTTTGGCCAAAATTCATGTGAGAAAACAAACAAGCTTTTTGTCATGAGTTATTTGTATTGAATGAGTCAGCGGAAAATAAATATTTAAAGTTGAACTTTAATCTGCTTTCTGGTTCCTCCCTCCCCCTCATCAACATGCTAACAAATTATTTAAATAAAACCTTTCCATTTTCATTACTTACCTTATTTTACACCCAGCGATATCATCATCATCAGAAATCTGTAATGTATTATTTAAATTAGTCACCAAACAGAACATTAAAGTGTGTCTGAAGGAAAAAAAATGTAAACTATTGCAACTTACCAGTCCTTATGCCGCGTACACACGAGCGGACTTCTCGTCCACCTGAACTCCGAAGGACTTTTCGACGGAGTTCCGTCGGAGTTCAGACGGAGTTCCAACAAAACGGACTTGCCAAAACACGATCACACCAAAGTCTGATCGTTTCGAATGTGATGACATACAACCGGACTAGAATAAGGAAGTTCATAGCCAGGAGCCAATAGCTGCCCTTGCATCCTTTTTTGTCTGTCGGACTAGCATACAGACGAACGGATTTTTCGATCAGAGTCGAGTCCGTCGGAAAGATTTTAAACATGTTCTATTTCTAGGTCCGTCTGAATTCTCCACACAAAAGGTCCGATCACAAAAGGTCCGATGAAGCCCACACACGATCGGAACGTCCGACGGATTCGTTCCGTCGGACCAGTTCGGTCGAAAAGTCCGGTCGTATGTACATGGCATTAGATGTGGTGGCTGAATTTGTTCTATTTTTTTCTTTTCTCTTTCTTTTTTTCCTTTTCCCTTTATTTTCATCTGGTGATCCTGCCAGTAATACATTTCCTGTCCTAGGCCCCATTCCCATTTGTGAAACCTTATTAAAAGCAATGGGATGCTGACAGCTCCTGCAGCTAATCGTGGTTGCTCAAATGTAATAGTTAATTAAGCAATTACCTGCAGATGACAATTTAAAGCTAATTGTTATTTGAGCAATTACATGCGATTAGTGCTGGGGAAGGGTTTGGCCTGAGCATGAGTTTGGGCTGAACAGGTCTGTTCGTGGAACACCCAAATTTGCAGGCTGTTTGCCCAAGCACCCTGCAATACACTACGCGCTGCACAGTGCATTCTGCGCCCTGATTGGGCAAAGCTTTGCCCAATCAGGGCGCAGTGTAATCTGGTCGTTATGGAGCGGCGTCCTTAAAGTGGTTGTAAAGTCTCGTTTTTTTTTTCTATAAAAATAACAAACATGTTATACTTACCTGCTGTGATGCAGTGGATTTGCACAGAGCAGCCCGGATACACCTCTTCTCGGGTCCCTCTTTGGCTCTCCTGGCCCCTCTCTCCTATTGAGTGCCCCCACAGCAAGCAGCTTCCTATGGGGCACCCAAGTTGAGCTGCAGCTCCGTGCGTCCATTCAGACACAGAGCTGTGGTTTGACTCCGCCCCTTCTCTCTCCTGATTGGCTAACTGACTTTGATTGACAGCAGCGGGGGCCAATAGCGCCACTGCTGTATCTCAGCAAATCAGGAGGGAGAGTCCCGAACTGTCAAGACACTCGTGGACAGCACTGGACAGAGATGGGGCTCAGGTAAGTATTAGGGGGGCTGAGGGGGGCTTCTGCAAACAGAAGGCTTTTTATCTTAATGCATAGAATGCATTAAGATAAAAAAACCTCCTGACTTTACAACTCCTTTAACAACCAATGGGTCATCAGCTGTCAATGGGTTTCTCCTCTGACAGCTGAGTACAAAAAAAAAAGTTCTGGGCTGTGGTTTTCGGGGTCTGCGGACAGGGGGCTTATTGGAATCTGGAAGCCCTCCTTAACAAGAGGGCCACAGATCCCAGCCCACCCCCCCCCCCCCATTCACCAACAAAGTGTCCAAGAAAAATAAAAACAAGTTTTTGAAAAATCCTTTATTAAAAAATAAAAAAACAGTGTCCCCCGATGTAAATTCATCGTCAATCATGCCACCCGCCGCACCCCAAAAAAAACCCGCTCCTCCTTCTAGGACGGCTGACCACTGAAAGCCTCCTCCGTGCTTTCACAGTTCTTACTGTATATATATAGGTAAGGGCAGGGCCACCTCGTGATGTTACCTGGTAGCACCGCCCCCCACCCCCGTAATGCCACGGACCGCTGCATGCTGGGACGGTGACGCCATGTTGTCAGGTGGCCCCGCCCTAACCTATATAAGAACTGTCAAAGCACAGAGGAGGCATTCGGTGGTCAGCCATCCTAGAAGGCGGGAGCATTTTTTTTCCGGATGCGGTGGGCAGCATGATTGACGATGGATTTACATCGGGAACACTTTTTTTTTTTTAAAGGAGAAAAGTTGTCTCCTTTTCTTATTTTTTTTTTTTTGTACACTATTTTGGGTTCACATGGGGGGGGGGGCGGGATCTGGGCACCCCCTTGTTAAAGGGGACTTCCAAATTCTGCTAAGCCCCCCGCCCGCAGACCCTGACAACCACAGCCCAGGGTTGTCAGAAAGAGACCCTTGTCCCCATCAACATGGGGTTTATTTTTTTTTAAATAGCCGGGTGCTGGCAATTGCAACCGTGACTCAATTTAAATGTGATTTGACTTGTTTTTTTTCTTTAGAAATTTCATTTTGCTGCAGCATGTTCTATATATGCTACAGATGCGCCACTTTACAGGCAGACTAAGGGGACCCCCAGGCACTATATTTAAAGGAATTTTTCATTTTTACTGTTGCACTTTAATCATAATTATAATCACTGCTCCTATTTTTTTTAAATATTTGCATTGGTACATGTCCCCCAGGACAGTACCCGAACCCTCATAATCCTTTTATGGCCAATTACTTGCATAAAAGCCAAAAAAATAGGACTTTATTTTTACTGTTCGGCTCCCATAGACCTCAATGAGGTTTGTCGTTTGGCCCATTTCTAACCACAATTACTGCGGGAGTGTCAGCATCCCATTGCTTTCAGTGGGGCTTTTGCCCACAGCTAATTGCCAGGAACCCCTGCTAAGTCTCCCATACAGTATATAATTGCTAATGGCCCCATTCGCAAGTGTGACTGTCAAATTGCATGCCAAATCGGGGGCAACTGCTGGCAATGGCACCGCCCAAACCGGTGTGAGTCTGCATTTGCGGCGCCGCACCGATTCCCAAAAGTTGTTTCTTTACTACTTTTGGCGACTTCGGGGTGCGATTTCCATTGACATCTGTGCAGCAACCCGCACAGATGTCTCTGAAATCGCCCCCGAAGTCAGGACTGATATGTGGGAATGAAACTGTGTTCAGCTGAACTCGCACGATTTCATTCCTGCTGTCAGTGTGAACCTGGACTTCGTCTGTTGGAATATGTCTCTACTAACTTTGCACGTCTAGACTTTGCAATAGTTGTCCACTCTTCTTTGCAGAGCTACCCAAGTTCAGTTAAATTTGATGGTGACCGATTGTCGACTGAAATCTTCAAGTCATTCCACGGATTTTCAACGTGGTTTAACCACTTGCCGCCCACCCACCATCAAATGACGGCAGGGCGGTGCGGCTCTCCTTCTGAGTGGACGTCGTACGACGTCTGCCCAGAACGACCGCTCTCGCGCGCACACCGTGCCGGTGTTGCTTGGACACGGCGCGACCCGGATCTATGTAAAGAGCCGCGGCCGCGCTCTTTAACCACTTCAATACCCGTGTATAGTCATATGACGTCCACAGATGGGATCTCCCATCCTGGGTGGACGTCATATGACGTCCTGGGATTCCCGGCCGTCTAGGGGGCGCGCGTGTGCGCCCGCCGCGTTCCTCAGGACCCGGTGCGTGTGCCCGGCGGTCGCGATGTCCGCCGGGCACCCGCGATTGCCCGTTAACCGGGCCGGCATGTGGATCCGTGTGTGTAAACACACAGATCCACAGCCTGTCAGCTCTGAGGAGAGAGTGATCTGTGTTCCCAGAACGGAGGAACACTGATCGGTCTCCTCCCCTTGTGCGTCCCCTCCCCCTTCAGTTAGAATCATTCCCTAGGAAACATACTTAACCCCTCCCCGCCCCCTAGTGGTTAACCCCTTCACTGCCTGTCACATTTACACAGTAATCAATGCAATTTTATAGCATTGATCGCTGTATAAATGTGATTGGTCCCAAAAATGTGTCAAAAGTGTCCGATGTGTCCGCCATAATGTCGCAGTCACCAAAAAAAATCGCGATCGCCGCTAAAAAAATAAAAAAAAATTTTTTTTTTAAAAATGCCATAAATCTATCCCGTATTTTGTAGACGCTATAACTTTTGCGCAAACCAATCAATATACGCTTATTGCGATTTTTTTAACCAAAAATATGTAGAAGAATACGTATCGGCCAAAACTGAGGAAAAAATTTGTTTTTTAAAAAAAATATTGGGATATTTATTATAGCAAAAAGTAAAAAATATTGTGTTTTTTTCAAAATTGTCGCTCTTCTTTTGTTTATAGCGCAAAAAATAAAAACCGCAGAGGCGATCAAATACCACCAAAAAAAAGCTCTATTTGTGGTGAAAAAAGGACGTCAATTTTTTTTGGGTACAACGTCGCACGACCGCGCAATTGACGTTCAAAGTGCGACAGCGCTGAAAACTAAACTAAAAATTGGCCTGGGAAGGAAGGGGGTGAAATTGCCCTGTATTGAACCATGTGAAAACACATCTAAAGACGGAGATGCCAGTAATCTGCGCTCCTCGCCTCACACTGACAGATTGTGAGCATAGGAGAGCCGATCTGCGGCATCTCCTCACAGGGAACAGCTAGGTATGTAATCAGGGCACTGATTATCAGTGCCCTGATTACAATTAAGTGCCCACCAGTGCCAGCAATGATTGCCCACCAATGCCAGCAATTAGTGCCAACCAGTGCCCACAATTGCCACCAATCTGTGCCCACAAGTGCAAGCAATCAGTGCCCACAAGTGCCAGCAATCAGTGGCCATTAGTGATGCCAATCAGTGCTAGCTATCAGTGCTGCCCATAAATGCCCATCACTGCTGCCCATCAATGCTCATCACTGCTGCCCACCAATGCCACCCATCAATGCAACATCAGTGCCACCTATCCAGGCCACCTATCTGCGCCCACCAGTGCTGCCTATCTGTGCCCATCAGTGCCACCTATCTGTGCCCACCAGTGCCGCCTATCTGTACCCAGTGCCCACCAATGCCACCCGTCAGTACCGCCTATCAGTGCTCATCAGTGCCACCTATCAGTTCCCATAAGTGCAGCATATTTGTGCCACCTCATCAGTGCCACCTAATCAGTGCCCATCAGTGAAGGAGAAAAACTACTTATTTTTCTCCTTCATTGATTGAAGGAAACCCAGGAGTGATTAAATACCACCAAAAGAAAGCTCTATTTGTTTGAAGAAAATGATAACAATTTCACATGGTTACAGTGTAGCATGACCGCGCAATTGTCATTCAAAGTGTGACAGCGCTGAAAGCTGAAAAATGGCCTGGGCAGGAAGGGGGTGTAAGTGCCCTGTATTGAGGTGGTTAAAGTGGTTGTTAATGAGGTTGTAAACATCTGGAAAAAACCCCAAAAAAGTGCTTACAATCTAAAAGTAATGAGCTAGTATGCATCGCATACTGGCTCATGAAATACTTACCTGAGAACGATGCCCTGCATTGCCGCCCGCACTCCGCTCCCACGGCCGACATCTTTCACCGGAGTTACTTCCAGGTTTGTGGGAGCCGCCGTTCACGGTACGGGCCCTGAAAAAACTGCACCAGTGGGCCGTTTCTGCAGAGCGCACGTACCTGTGACATCGGCAGCAGCGTATATATAGTGAATATCTCCTAAACTGTGCAAATTTAGGAGATATTTACAGTACCTATAGGTAAGCCTCATTATAGGCTTACCTGTAGGTACAAGTGGTATAACAGAGTTTACAGCCACTTTAACCCACTCATATAAATGTACATAATTGCCACCCCCATCAAATCATTCTTTGCAGCTATTACCTTTTGTACCACCACCCCCTCCCTTTAGAATGTAAGCTCTATGAGCAGGGCCCTCCTGTACCTTTTGTATTGAACTGTACTGTAATTGTGTTGTCCCCCTTATACATTGTAAAGCGCTGCGTAAACTGTTGGCGCTATATAAATCTCGTATAATAAAAATCTCTCGTATAATAATAATAATCCTGCTTGTGTCCTAAAGACCTGTGTGTTTCATTTAAAAAATGCCTCCTTTACCGTATTGCAGAGTGGCTCCCCGCGATCACATCACCGGCCGGCTCTCTCCTCTGTCTGTCTGAGAGATGCAGTGGGCGGGGCTGAGATTCCCCCCCCCTCGCTGATGTCAGCCGTCACGTGAGGAGGAGGGGTGGAGAGAGAGAACCAGCCAGTCACGTGATTGTGGGGAGCCGATCTGAAATCTGGTAAAGGAGGCATTTTTTTAATAAAACACACAGACAGGAGCTACTGCTATTAGGACACAAGCAGGATTATATAAGCTTTAAACAGTCATGAGAGCGCACATGATCAGAAGGGACAGGCACTGACACAGGGGCAGACAGGCAGGGAGGGGAGAGGGGAGGAGGACACAGGAGCACAGAGGAGGACAGGAGGGCTGCGGATGAAGAAGGCACGTAAAATGACCACGGTGTCAGGGCTCAGCATCCATGATGAACTGTGGTCAGTTTACATAGGGGAGGGCAGAACCTGGGAGAATCAGCCAGGTATTTTAGGTGTTATAGGGGCCGAATTAACAGCACAAGCAATGCTTTAAAGGGACAGGATCCTTTTTTTTTGGGGGGGGGGGGGGTTAACAAGCGCTTTAAGCCTGGGCTCTGACTAAGCCATGCAAGAAAATTCACCTTCTTCTCCTTCACCCACTGTGGGGTCATTTTTGCTGTGTACTTTGTGTCATTGTCTTGTTGGAAGGTAAACCTTCTTTCCATTGACAACTTTCTGGCAGAGGGCAGCAGATTTTCCTCAAGAATTTGATGGTATTTTGCCCCATCCATTTTTTTTCTATCCTGACAAGTGCTCCAGTCCAGTTCTGCAGAGAAACAACCCCATAACAGGATATTACCACCTCCATGCTTTACTGTAGAAGTGGTGTTATTTGGATGGTGAGCTGTATTGGATTTCCTCCAGACATATCATTTGGTGTTGAGGCTAGATCATTCAATTTTAGTCTCATCTGACCATAACACCTTTTTCAGAATCTTTAAGATGCGTTTAAGGTGGTCAGATGAGACTAAAATTGTAATCACATGTAACCGGCCTGGTACAATGATCCATCATCAATAATCCAGTGGACATAGCGGGGGACAGATCAACTGCAGTGCGGCCTTTGACTGGGGGGATGTCATATGACATCCACCCAGAATGCGGGAGCACCCGCTCAGCCATTATTTGAATATAGGCATCATTTGACTATAGGTGTCTTTTGTCACATAGTTTGCTGAGCGAGATAGTCCTCTAGGACAGAAACCCAATGCACCCGAGAATGGGGGAGCAGTGAACTGGTTGGAGATATTTGTCTTACGATTTTACTATCTGAAATTAATTGATAGGATTTACTGTACATACACTTTGGAAGATGGACTATAGCCCAACCTTTAAATGCACCTATATTTACACTGTTATACCTGCAAAAGGATTTGAATTTTTGTCCATTCAGTCCTGAGATTTACACTGCTACCAGACATGCACCAGACGTGCTAGATGCACCAGACAGCAGGACCAAGTTAGGGACCTGATGTATCTCAATTGCAGATATATAATACAGGCTGGTCACCTTCTCATCCACTGCTTGTGAAAAAGTAAAGCAAGACTGGTAAGATCACACTACTTTTTACTCGGCTATCTCCACCTACCATATTTCCCGGAAAATATAAATTTTGGCTACAAAAAAACACACTAGGGCTTATTTTCAGGGGATTGTCTTTTTTATTTACGGTATGCATAAAAATATTTCTCCCTGTCAGCTCAGGAGTCAGCATTGTGAAATTTTGTAATCCCAAAAATAAACCTTAGTTAAAGACCTTGTAAAATCATGAAATCAGTTCTGTAAAAAGATTATATAATGTGCAGTGTGTCTCCTTGTGTAATTTTATTGTGGAAAATACATTATTTACAGCACCGCTGGGCACTCACGTGACCTGCCAGAGCTCTTCTTCCCCACTTTGAATACTGCAGAGAGAGAGGTTACGATCCCTGCTGATGTCAGCCCACTCTGAGCGCTGCAGAGGGAGGGGCTACTGATGTTAGCCTGGCGGAGAAAAGAGGAGAAGAGCTCCACCGGGTCACGTGAGCGCCCAGCAGCGCTGCAGATAAGTTATTTTCCACAAAAAAGTTACACAGGGAGACACACTGCACATTATATAATCTTTTTTACAGAACGAATAACATGATTTTACAAGAACTTTAACTAGGGCTTATTTTCGGGGGGATGGCTTATATTGCAGCAATCCCAGAAAGTCATGCTAGGACTTATTTTCAGGGTAAGGCTTATTTTTGGAGAAGCGGGGCAGCTGCATGTTCTTTGTCAACTTATATCCAGCAAACCTGATTAATGCTGCTAGTCTGTGTTCTTCTGTACAAAGTGTTAGAATATTATTCCAAATTCATAATTTGGCACTTATAGGTGTTATATTATATTCATGGCAAGCTTGCAAAATATATTTGATTTTATGATTAGTCATAATAAATATAGTATGTGTGAATGACCTTGATCAATTGATTTGATATGATTCTTCATCTAAAGCTGAGTATTGCTGGAAGTTTCTGGTGTATGAGAATGACATATAAGGTATCTTGGTATAGAATGTCATGAGAAGTCAAAAATAGACACGTATTTATGTAGCTAGAAGAAATAATACATATTTGTTTATATCCTGTTAAGTTAGTTTAGTGTAGTCTCAGTCATATTAATAAGTATTAGTATGTAGTTAAAGTTGGTAATACAGTATGTGTTCATATTAGTAGATGTTTGGTTATATGACATTACATGATCAGCATATTACTTCAAGTATAGAGTTATACATGTGGGCTTGTCAATCAAACTTCATATGACTCTCTAACTTAGTATGTCCTTTTGGATAACATATTGCTGAAGTTAGCAGAAATTAATGTGTGCCATTCAAGGTTCTAAGTTTTTATGTGGTTATGACGTTTACATGTAACATGTAAAGCCAACGCTTCCATATTGAAGGTCAGACAGATACACACACACACTCACTAGGAGAGATGACGCAGACATATTTACACAAAGACTTTGAGAAGTTGGAACAGCTGAATTCTCTAATGCCGCGTACACACGATCGGAATTTCTGTCAGAAAAAACTTGGATGGTTTTTCCGACGGAATTCCGCTCAAGCTTGCCTTGCATACACACGGTCATACCAAATTCAAACTGTCAAGAACGAGGTGACATACAACACGTACGACGGGACTAGAAAACGGAAGTTCACTACCCGGTGCGCCACCCTTTGGGCTCCTTCTGCTAATCTTGTGTTAGTAGAAGTTTGGTGAGAGACGATTCACGCTTTTCAGCTTTCGTGCTTTTCAGTCTGTTACTGCTCTTCAGTTTGTGCTTGTGGGTTTGTATCTGGTTTTCAGTGTGTGTAGTCAGTTCTTATCTGTTTTCCAGTGCGTTCTTGTCCGCTCGTTTCAGATTTTCAGCTCGCTCTTCACAGGCCTTTCTGTTCTTCAGTGCGTTCTGTTAGTTCGTTCTGACCAGCCGACCGTTTTGAAACCATGTTGCAGGTACCTGCTTGTCATAGGGTTCATGCTGTGCGGGGGCTTGGTGTTGGGGTTCCTCCTTTGACCCAAGCCTAGTCCATGAACAGGGTGGGGAGGAGTTCATGGACCAAGAATTGGTTGCTTCAGCGTGACCAATTCTCTTATATGCCTTTGCTACGTGAGATCCAGGAGACTAACCCTGATGATTTCAGGAATTTTCTCTGGATGAGGGACCCCCTTTTTCACCATCTGTTGGCTTTGCTGTCCCCTTATATTTTGAAGCAGTCATCAGGTTGTGGTACTTGGCGACAGGGAGAAGTCTCCAGGACCTCAAGTTCTCTACAGGCATCTCCCCCCAGGCTCTGGGGATCATTTTTCCAGAGAACTGTTCTGCCATCATACAGGTCCTGCAGAAGGACTATATTAGGGTAAGTTTTCTCCTTTAACATCACATTCTATGTGTTTAATGTATGCTAATGTATTGTATTTCTATCATCATTCCCTAATTACCATGATTGTAATATGCTGTGAATGTCCTCTTTGTCCTCATGCATGCTGTAAGCTTTTAATGCTCCTTTTCTGTCCTTCATGCATATTTGCCTTCACTAACCTCCCCAGCATGCTATTCTGGGCCCATATACACCTAGCCTAGTCACTTAACAATGTATTTTGTCAGCTCCATTGTAATGCTTTACCCTAAACACCCCCTAAAATGTGTCCAAATGTTATTGTTGTCCTTAAATTCAGGTAGAGTGCCAGAGGCTTTTTTTTGGGTCCAAAACTCATTTATAACCCTCCCCCCCTAAAATGTTTCCAATGGGCCATCAGAGGGGGTGAGGAATCTGATAAGTGAACCTTATATTTTTGTCTGTAAATACTCCATAAAATAAATGTTATACTGATGTTGGCCAAGAATGTTTGTGTCTAATCTGCTTGCAATATTATGTGCAAAAGTACTAATAATTATTTTTTCTTTTTTGACTCCACAGTTTCCTTCAACACCACAGGAATGGCAGACTGTGGCTTCCCAATTTGCTCATCGTTGGGACTTTCCCAACTCCGGAAGGGCAATCGATGGGAAGCACGTCCACACCGTCCCACCACCCCACTCAGGTCGCCCTTAGAAATCCTGAAGGCTTTGATTGGTTTCCGGGGCCCCGTATGCAGCTAGGCTCCCAAAAAGTCCCACACATGTGGTATCCCCATACTCAGGAGAAGCAGCAGAATGTATTTTGGGGTGTAATTCCACATATGCCCATGACATGTTTGAGCAATATATCATTTAGTGACAACTTTGTGCAAAAAAAAAAGTTTGTAATTTTCCCGCAACTTCTGTCAAAATATAAAATATTCCATGGACTCAACATGCCTCTCAGCAAATAGCTTGAGGTGTCTACTTTCCAAAATGGGGTCATGGGGGGGGGTTGTACCATCTTGGCATTTTATGGCCTTCAAAACTGTGATAGGTAGTGAGGAGTGAAATAAAAAATGTACACCCTTAGAAATCCTGAAGGCGGTGTTTGGTTTTCGGGGCCCCGTACACGGCTAGGCTCCCAAAAAGTCCCACACATGTGGTATCCCCATACTCAGGAGAAGCAGCTAAATGTATTTTGGGGCGCAATTCCACATATAACCATGGCCTGTGTGAGCAATATATCATTTAGTGACAACTTTTTGTAAATTTTTTTTTTTTATCATTATTCAATCACTTGGGACAAAAAAATGTAATATTCAATGGGCTCTACATGCCTCTCAGCAATTTCCTTGGGGTGTCTACTTTCCAAAATGGGATCATTTGGGGGGCGTTTTGTGCCATCTGGGCTTTTTATGGCCTTCGAAACTGTGATAGGTAGTGAGGAGTGAAATAAAAAATTTACGCCCTTAGAAATCCTGAAGGCGGTGCTTGGTTTCCGGGGCCCCGTACGCGGCTAGGCTCCCAAGAAGTCCCACACATGTGGTATCCCCGTACTCAGGAGAAGCAGCATAATGTATTTTGGGGTGTAATTCCACATATGCCCATGGCATGTTTGAGCAATATATCATTTAGTGACAACTTTGTGCAAAAAAAAAAAAAAAAGTTTGTAATTTTCCCGCAACTTTTGTCAAAATATAAAATATTCCATTGACTCAACATGCCTCTAAGCAAATAGCTTGGGGTGTCTACTTTCCAAAATGGGGTCATGGGGGGGGGGGGGGGGTGCCATCTTGGCATTTTTTGGCCTTCAAAACTGTGATAGGTAGTGAGGAGTGAAATCAAAAATATGCCCTTAGAAATCCTGAAGGCGGTGCTTGGTTTTCGGGGCCCCGTACACGGCTAGGCTCCCAAAAAGTCCCACACATGTGGTATCCCCATACTCAGGAGAAGCAGCTAAATGTATTTTGGGGCGCAATTTCACATATAACCATGGCATGTGTGAGCAATATATAATTTAGTGACAACTTTTTGTACATTTTTTTTTTATCATTATTCAATCACTTGGGACAAAAAAATGTAATATTCAATGGGCTCAACATGCCTCTCAGCAATTTCCTTGGGGTGTCTACTTTCCAAAATGGGGTCATTTGGGGGGGTTTGTACTGCCCTGCCATTTTAGCACCTCAAGAAATGAGATAGGCAGTCATAAACTAAAAGCTGTGTAAATTCCAGAAAATGTACCCTAGTTTGTAGATGCTATAACTTTTGCGCAAACCAATAAATATACGGTTATTGACATTTTTTTTACCAAAGACATGTGGCCGAATACATTTTGGCCTAAATGTATGACAAAAATTGAGTTTATTGGATTTTTTTTATAACAAAAAGTAGAAAATATCATTTTTTTTCAAAATTTTCGGCCTTTTTCCATTTATAGCACAAAAAATAAAAACCGCAGAGGTGATCAAATACCATCAAAAGAAAGCTCTATTTGTGGGAAAAAAGGACGCAAATTTCGTTTGGGTACAGCATTGCATGGCCGCGCAATTAGCAGTTAAAGCAACGCAGTGCCAAATTGTAAAAAGTGCTCTGGTCAGGAAGGGGGTAAATCCTTCCGGGGCTGAAGTGGTTAAAATGCGTAAAAAAATTGGTCCCCTAAAATTGAAAATGGTGTCATTTTGTTGTTCTTTAGATTCTTCCTAGTACATCAATCATGTTCTTCCGTTTTTGTTCGATGTCATTTGTTTTTTACTTGATGAGGTCTAAATCTTGACTGCAACACATTATGTCCTGGATTAGCCTTTGTGCACTGTCAGTCATGAAATGAGTAGATTGTTCTTCCAAAACATGACATCACCTAAAAGAAAAAATACACACCATGTATTATAAATATGCAGGCATACATCTATTACCTGAATCTGTGGTGTCAGACACTCACCTGTTGTGGTGATAATCTCAACAACCTCTCCTTCCTTCACATCCTCAGGTTGTGGTGTCCTCTGTTCCCCTTCTTCGGGAGGTGGGGGTTTCCTGGTGTCCTCAGATGAGTCTTTTCTCCCCTATGAGAATGAAACAAAAGGTATACTTCGCACTCCGATATTCCGATATTTGAGACCAGAAATAGGAATATGAAACATTGTTTGGAAGTGGGATACAATTGTCTGTTTTGGCAGTTCCAAGCTGAAGACATGATTTTTTCACTTACCAAAGCTGGAATACTTACCTTTTTTGTACAAGTTTCACACATGGAGACACCCCAAGTATCCACTGGAGTACCTGTGTGGGACACCCTAAAAAGTTTGTTCTTGTGTCCCACACTAGTGCTCCAGAGTCCAGATGTGTAAACGGCTGCTGAGTGTCCTCTCCTTACATTACACTGAATCAAGTTTTCAATTCTTTCTAGTTTCAAACACATCTAGACAACAATGTCCTAAACTTCTTTTAATACAAATTAGCATGACCAAATGTAGTTAACCCTGTATCTGCCCAGAACATTGCATTTAGTTGGCAAACAAACGTTGTTTCCTACGACCGATTACTGTGCCCATGAACATGAAAGTAGCCATTTTAAACTGTACAGCAGTAAAGAAAAGCACATGGAGCAGCATGAAAGTAATAATAATCAGAACACACGACAACTACTTACTATTGTCCACTTGTGTCATAGGTGGAGTCCTCAAGATTTTCCCATTTAGAAGAGTGTAGCTCTCATGGTTCAGAGAAGCAGGATCTCCCAAATCTATGGATAGTGTAGGACACACTAATCATGGGGTACTTTGTCGCAGTAAGTGGGCTTAGCACCATATAGCAATATGGTGTGACCAAATCCCCATATTTTTGATAATGTATTTTTGAAAATGTTTAGGTGTTTTTAAACTAGCCTTGCTGGAGGTGAATGTTTTTTCTGTATGTGTGCGCTGTAAAATTTTCTTCTTCACAACTTTAGTCATGATCTTGGCCTTTTTCACATTTGGGTTTAGGTACGGTCCATACTTCCCGTCATAGTCGGCCCTCTTCAAGATGTCCACCATATCCACCATCTCTACAAAGGCCCTATTTGAGGCCTTAAATCTCCTGCGGGATCAGGACATTTCGTGCTCCGGGCCTTCCTCCTCATTACTGTTATTATCACGCACCTGCTGTGTCTCCGCCATGTTCCTCTCCCACTGCAATGAAAGAGAAGGGGCGGGGAATATTTGAGAAAGAACGTCAGGGGCAGGCAACACGGCAGAGTTTCACGCATGTGCAGTGTATATAAAGCTAACACGCGTGTTATGTACGATCTGTGAGTGGAGGAAGCGCCAAACGTTCTAATGAAGGTAACATTTTAACTTGGGACATCAGTAACCTATACTGATTCGAGATTGAGCCCTATATTGGGATAAGATTAGGAGAGTTTAGCCTGATATTAATGTTTTTGTCTTGCAGCAAATATGAAACAATTCAAAGACCCTGAAGTTCATAGACAGATACAGGGATATGAGAAATTTGTGGGAGGTTAAAAACCCCTTATATTGAAATAAACCAGCTAGGAAGGCATCCCTGGAGAAACTGCTGCAATTTGTGAAGACGCAGGTCCTCGACACAGACATCGAGTTTGTGGAGAAGAAAAGTGGTAGCTTGAGAAGCACATATAGGAAGGAGCTTAATAAGGTCCAGGCTTCCATGAGATCAGGAGCAGCAGCAGAAGACGTGTATGTACCCAGTCTGTGGTACTACAACAGGATGCGGTTTCTGGAAGACCAGATTGAAGCCAAGGAATCACTTTCTACACTTCCATCCACCCTTCCCTCAACCCCAGCTGAGGCTTCCGAGGACCAACCTGGCCCTTCCATCCTGGAAGAAGTTGAGGAGCCCAGCTGAAGCCAGGTATAGTATTTTTATTGTCCGAAAATTATTGTTGTTAACTAGATGTTATTATTGCTAACAAATGAATGATTGAACAAAAAGTGTTTGACATATCAGTAGACAGTAGGGGCCAAAAATGATTGGGACAAGAATGAAAAATGCTGGGCTCAGAATGATAGTCTTTTCTATTTATTAACATTCAATTTGCAACAGTCATGAGCTGAAAATTGTGTGTGATTGATGAACCAAAAACTACAACTATGTCCCTTTTTCATACACAGGAAGACCTCAGCCAGGAATAGGCTCTGGAATGTGGCAGCCAGGAGGAGGCGGGGGTAAGTGTCAGCCAGGAGGAGGCGGGGGTAATGTCAGCCAGTAGGTGGCCAGGCCCAGTAGCCTCACCCAATCCCAGGTGCCTCCCCTCCACCTTATAACAAAAAGGGCCAGGAAGGGGATTAACGTGGAGGAGGCAGCACTGGGCCTCATTAAGGAGGCTAATGAGGCCCTGAAAACACCCCCAACACTGAAGGGACCTATGGCCGCTATGTAACTGCAAAATTGCAGCAAATGGAGGAGGGCCAACGCAGAATAAATGTAGTTTTTTTATATAAAAATACTTGCCTATGTTTTTTTCTTCAAAAAGGATAGTTTGTGAGTAGGTAGGTGCATTTCAAAAATACAATGTCAAATTAACAAGGGACACCAACCAACCTCCTTGAGCTTTAAAAATACAAGATAATAATGTTGTTGTGGAAACTTGACACACAAAAAAAACATATGGAGGTCACTAGAAAATAATTTAAAAATAATTAAAAAAAAACAGGAGATCTTGATAAAAAAAAAAATGACTATAAAAAATAATTCAAAACATTATTACGGAGATCTGGCTTTAAAAACAAAAAAGATTATTCAGGAGATCACGAGAAATAATAAAGAAATGAGTTTGTGAGAAATATCAGCAGCAAATTCATTCTTCGAGCATTATAAAGAACAAAAGAATGCGCTGCATTAAAAGATCCAGCTTAAAATTGACAGCGTGATGAATGTGCTTTCTCCATTACGAATGCTCGTTTTACCAGAATGATCGCTTCTGTCTCGTACTTCATTCTGAGCATGCGTGATTTTTTTGTGCATCCGAATTGCATACAGACGATCGCATTTTCGGATAGGAAATTTCCCTGGCCGAAAAATAGAGAACATGCTCTCAATCTTTTGCTTGCTGGAAATCCGCCAGAAAAGACCGATGGAGTATACACACGGTCGCATTTTCCGACAAAGAGCTCTCATCAGAGTTTTGCTGGCTGCATTTCCGAAAGTGTGTACGTGGCATTAGTCTAAGAACATCATTTCCTGCTTCATTTTGGTTACACAAGACAGCATGGAGACAGAAGGCAGCAGCCATGAAGCACACATGCTTTTATAAACTTATTAAAGCTTTATTCTATTTCGTATATTTTTACCTACACTGAACTGAACTATTATATTTTTTACATTGTATTTATGATGCCAATTGTGTGACAAAAAACTAACTCTTTGTTTTAAGTCAGTCTGACTATCAATGCTATTCATCCAGAAATGCTCTTGAGATATAAAGAATATAGATATTATTTTCATTCTTTAATTTGACGAGTCAGACACTGCCATCATTTCTCCATTTTTACAGAAATCTTGATCCTTGCTGAGGGGAGAGAGATTAGTGCAGTTTTGCGAACATTCAAGTCTTGAGAAAAAGATGTTCCCAAACCAAGAGGCGTTTGTGTTGCGTCAGATGTGGAAAACAGTCCAGTAACAGACAGTTGAAGACAAGAAATTCTTCTAAATACGGTGAGTAAAAGTTATGGAATTTATTGATGAAATAGCTAGAGAAAGCAAGCTAGAGTTTAAAGATGTGTCTTTTTATCCAAATGACAGTCACTTGTGGGCATATATGTACAAAGAATGTTTACAGGCCAATATACAGATCGACAAATCCAGGTTTACTGTACATACATTACGGAAAAAGATAAATAATGTATTAAAATTAGTAAAAATATTTAATAAGATGATTATTACTATTTTACCTGCCAAAAATGTGTGTACACTAAATCAGACAGAGACTAACAATGTACAGAACAGAGGAATACATGAAAATCTGTCCCAAGATTCTCTTAGTTGTCCAAACTGTGAGATTTTTTGTAATTACATAGAGAATTACATAGAAGAATCTTTAAGAACAATTAGAATCTAAAAAAATTATTTTGCCAGAATTACAAAATGACAGTAGATAGATTGCTGTAATTTCGAAAGATGACAAAAGACTGAATCCAAGTTTAAGCCACAACCTTTTTATATTCCGGAAAGTTCGGAAATGGAGAATGTTGATGCTACTGATGAAATAGAAATGAAACATAAAAACTTATTATGTAGAACTGCAAAACTAAAATTGCAAATACATGAGCAACTTATGAAAGTTTTAAAAAACTTTCCTATTTATGACTTTGAGGCAACTGTATTTTCTAATTGGAATTTATTTGAAATGTATGCAGATCGTTTTAATCTGTCAAATGATCAACGCAATTACATATTTCAGTTGTGGGTTCCTGTTAATTTTGCTAAACAAATTAATTCGCCTGTTATTGATGACGAAGGACAGGAAAAACAAAATGACGCAACAGATAGACTGCGACAATTATTGCTATGTATGACCGGTGAGCAAATGCAGACCATGGAAATGTTAGATCTATTACAGACTACTGCAGAAGAAGATCCATTTGAGTTTAAAACAAAATTTTTCAAGGTTTATGAAATTATATTTGGAGTAGATAATGACTATGATCCAGGTTTGAAAATAGCTTTCATAAAAAAATGTAAATACCTTGACCCAACTTTAGTAGCCATAGCACAGGAATGTCAAAATTTAAATAATATAGTAAGCTTCATTGATAAAATTAGGAGACAATTGAATCAAAGCAATCTTACACACGAGGTACAGTAGGTGCCGCCGATATTGTGTCAATCTCGCCGCTGTTAGCGGCGAGATCGACACCTGCGAGCCCCGTCGCGGGAGCCAACGCCGAGCTCTGTCACTCCTCCCGCTTGCCGCCCCCAATGGATTCCTATGGATGCGCGGCATCTCGTGGGGGTGGCGAGTGAGAAAAGCACAGCCTCGCAGCGGTGATTTCCAGCGTGATCCCATTAATTCTATGGGACAAAAATAGTCAGGCTACAGACATGTCAGAAATGACAGTTCTTAGCAAGAATGACGATGACAGGTGTAGGCAAGGAGTTCCTATCACGTGTCTTTGCTGTCATTGATCTGGCCATATGAGAGAACATTGCTGTAAATTTAAGAGAGACTCACAAATAAAAACTAAAGATATGGAGAATGAAAAATCAGCTTTTGTACAACCAGTTTTTTTATGTCAAGATAAAATTTTGACTGAATTGCCTCATGCCACTGAAGTATAACAGATCAGTAATTTGACTGTTAACAGCAGTTCAGACAACACGGTGAAAGGAGCTGTTACTGAAAGAGAAGGTTTATTGCCATTGCCAAAAATAAAATCACATCGAGATTCAATTTCTCTGCC
Source organism: Aquarana catesbeiana (assembly GCF_042186555.1). Lineage (NCBI taxonomy): Eukaryota > Metazoa > Chordata > Amphibia > Anura > Ranidae > Aquarana > Aquarana catesbeiana. The sequence continues at coordinate 557,353,517 of NC_133326.1, read as the reverse complement.
ATTACAATATGTAGCACCAATTGGATGAGAATGGTAGACCATATATACAAGGTTTGCTGAATGGTAAAAATATTAATTGTCTCATTGACAGTGGATCTGAGATTAGCCTTACCAGAGAAAATATACCTGTGAAACCTAATTCTCCTATGTGTAATATAGTGGGTTTTAATAATATAGGTAATTCCACTGCTAGACAGGTATATAATGTAACATTTGAAGTACCCGGATTAGTGAAAACTAATATTAACATTTGGGTCTGTCACAAAGCAGAGAATATACTTGGCATTGATGTAATCAGTGAACAAAAGTGGGTAATTGATTTGGCTAATAAAAATATTTGGAAAGATCCATCTAGGCCCAAATCAGTGCTTCTTGATCCCTCTGTATACAGCAATGTTGGTTCCATTACCAATATGTCTACAGAACAAAAGTGGCCTGATATTGATGGCAATTGTGCTTTAAAACCCCTTCCCGCCGAGCGTACGCAGATGTGCGTACTCAGCTTTCGGGCATTATACCGGGATGATGCCCGCAGCTGCAGGCATCCTCCCGCTACTGTTTTTTAGAGCCGGCGGTCGGCTTTCCAGGTATAACAACCGCTCAACTGTTATACCGGAGGAGCGGGAGGGGACGTCCCCCCTTCCGCCGCTCTTATCGGGCCTCCCGTTCCATCTGGAGGCCCGATCACCAATCTGCCGCCTCTGGTAGCTAGTGACAGTCTGGAACGAAGCCGTGAGTGGCTTTGTTCCAGCCTCCTAATTATAAACACGGAAGCGACGTCATGGCCTCACTTCCCGTTTACTCGGCTGCCAATGGCGCCGGTTTTAAAAAAAATATACAGTATTCAGAATCGCCGAAAATGGCGATCTGAATACTTTGAAGTGCAAAGGAGGGATGGGGGGTCTTTTAGAACCCCCATCCCTCCATAAAGAGTACATATCACCACCTATTTCTGTCACAAGGGATGTTTACATTCCTTGTGACAGCAATAAAAGTGATCAAATATTTTTTTTTAAACACAATTTATTAATATAAAAATAAATAATAAAAAAAAATTTTTAAAGTGCCCCTGTCCCCGCGAGCTCGCGCAGCAAAGAAAACCCATACGGAAGTCGCACCAGCATATGTAAACAGTGTTCAAATCACACATGTGAGGTATCACCGCGATCGTCAGAGCGAGAGAAATAATTCTAGCACTAGACCTCCTCTGTAACTCTAACCTGGTAACCGTAAAAAAAAATTTAATTGTTGCCTATGGAGATTTTTAGATACCGTAGTTTGTCGCCATTCCACGAGTGTGTGCAATTATAAAGCGTGACATGTTTGGTATCTACTTACTCGGCGTAAATAAATATATTAATCAATAAAGTGAATAAATGCAGATAGATGCATCAAAAAACATATAAGGGAACACACATCCCTAGATATATGTAGATGTAAAAAAAAAACACAATAAATAGTGTTTGTTTGTGTTAATCCAGCTGAGGTCTAAATGTCCAATCAATTGCCTTTGATGAACTTGCTTGTATTTCAATTCTCACAGATAACAGTTGCATGATGAATTACATTTGCAAGGTGATGCTTCACATAAAGATAAAAGAAAAACCATCATTGTGCAGTGTTTTTAAATGCTATAAGTAGGGTTGTCCCAATACCACTTTTTTAAGACCGAGTACAAGTACCAATACTTTTTTTCAAGTACTCACCGATACCGATTACCGATACTTTTTTTTAATTTCACGTGACAGTGGGGTTTTTTTTACAATTTTTTTTATTTTAATTTTTATTATTTTTTACAATATTTTTTTTAATTATTTATTGCAATACTTTTTTTTTTTTAAATCAGCCCTGTTGGGGGCTTTGGTGAGATATCAGGGGTCTGAACAGACCCCTGATATCTCCCCCTTGAGACAGAGACAGAGGATAGAGATTCCCCAGTTCCTTTCTCTGCAGCCTCAGCTGTACTGAAAATGAATGGAGAGAAGACAGCGGCTCCTCTCCATTCATAAACTGAGACATCGTAATCACAGGAGGTTACAATGTTCCAGTTATGTGAATGGACAGAGTCATCACTGACTCTGTTCATACAGAAAAGGAAGGAGGAGGACATGGAGAGGGACAGCAGAATGGAGGGGGACACGGACGAAAACTGGAGTGGGACAGCAGCAGAAAGGAGGAGGACACGGAGGAAGAAAGGAGGGGGACATGGGGGAGGACTGGCGGAGGATGCGGGGACAGTCAGAGGTGATCGTGTGTGGGGTAGTTACAAGCACCGATCATCACTGTATAGATTTCACTAAAGCAGCTGAAAGCCGTGGGGGGAGAAGCTTGTAACTCCCCCACGCACCGATCACCGCTGACTGTCCAGGTATCGGGTGAAGCATCGGGAGCATTTGCCCGAGTACAAGTACTAGTATCGGTATAGGGACTAGTATCGGTATCAGGACAACCCTAGCTACAAGCCTGGGCAAACAATGTAATCCACTCACACATTTGCAGTAGCTGAATCGCTTTTGTTATAATGGTCAGACAGCTTCACCGCTCATACAGCTATCGCTGTGTTTGCCGAACACTATGCGAAGACGTCACTGACTCCTTCTCCCCATGCGTATCATCACATGTCACGTGACTTTCTCAAGGGTAGTCATGTGACCAGCCAAGCTTCCTATTTAAGCTTTGGACGACATATCAGTTGCCATAGTGATATCGGTAAATAAGCAAGTCATCATTTCATTAAGTCTGCATTACGGCAATACTTATTTTTAGTAATAGATTACACAATTTAACTTTTAATAATACAACTTTTAAAAGACACAAGTTAAAATCAAATTTGGAATTAAGAAACATTATTCACTAAAAAAAAACATTATTCTCTAAAAAGATCTATTGATTCAAGTCAATTCAAGTCAAAATCAGTATTCAAGCCCCTCGGTGATAAAGTGCACATTTCAAAGATCCATCTGGATTCACTTTTACTTAACTCTCTGATCTTATTACTACCCCTCCAGTGGGGTTTGTACTTATCAATAGCCCAGGATTTTATGTGAGCAGGATCTTTATTATGATGTAGTGCAAAATGGCGGGATACACTGTGTTTGGGGTAGCCACTTCTAATATTTTGTATATGTGCCCGTATGCATTTCCATAAGGGACGTTTAGTTCATCCTATATACTGCAGTACACTGCAACACATACACCACCCCTTCCGTCCTGCAAGAAATAAAATCCTTGATTACATACTCTTTGTTGGTACTTGTGGAAATAAAATTTGTGCATTTTTGCCCATTAAGATTTGTATTCCTGCATGCGTAACACCTTTTGCAGGGATAAAAACCTTTTCCCTAAAAAAAGTTAGGTCATTAGACCACTTAGGTGGATCTGGGACATTTTTTGCAACTAAGTCCCTCAGAGTTGGAGCCCTCCGGTAAGTAAAACGTGGTTTCTCCGGTAAAATCGATTGCAATTATTATTATTATTTATTATTATTATTATTATTATTATTATACAGGATTTATATAGCGCCGACAGTTTACGCAGCGCTTTACAACATTAGGGCAGACAGTACAAGTACAATACAATTCAATACAGGAGGAATCAGAGGGCCCTGCTTGTTAGAGCTTACAATCTAGGAGGGAGGGTCAAGTTATACAAAAGGGTAATAGCTGTGGGGGGGGGTGAGCTAATGGAGAAAATAGTGCAGTTGTTAGATGGAGGCAGGATAGGCTTCTCTGAAGAGGAAAGTTTTCAGGGATCGCCTAAAAGTGGATTAATTTGGAGACAGTCTGACAGATTGGGGTAGGGAATTCCAGAGGATGGGCGAGGCTCGGGAGAAGTCCTGGAGGCGGATATGGGAGGAGGTGATGAGGGAGCTAGAGAGCAGGAGATCGTGGGAGCAACAGAGATGGCGTTTAGGTTGGTATTTTGAGACTAGGTTAATGATGTAGTTGGGGGCACAGTTGTGGATGGCTTTGTAACTTATTGTTAGTATTTTGAATTTAATTTGTTGGGCAAGTGGTAGCCAATGGAGGGATTGGCAGAGAGGGGTAGCAGACACTGAGCGGTTTGTAAGGTGGATGAGTCTGGCAGCAGCATTCATGATGGACTGAAGGGGGGATAGTCTATTTAAAGGTAAGCCAATGAGGAGTGAGTTGCAGTAGTCAAGGCGAGAGATAACCAGGGAGTGAATCAGGAGCTTTGTGGTGTCACTGGTTAGAAAGGGATGTAGTTTAGAGATGTTGCGGAGGTTGAGGCGGCAAGCTTTGGAAAGTGATTGGATGTGGGGCTGAAAGGAGAGTTCAGAATCTAGGATAACACCTAGCACCCTGACATGTGGGGACGGGTGGATGTTTTGCCATTGCTCTTCACAGAGAAGTCAGGGGAAGAGGCACGTGGGGGAGGAAATATTATAAGCTCGGTTTTGGACAAGTTGAGTTTGAGGAAGTGGTATGACATCCATACAGATATGTCGGTTAGTAAATTAGTGATGCGAGACTGATGGAGTGAGTTGAGGGGTGGAGAGATAGATTTGTGTGTCATCAGCGTAGAAATGATATTGAAAGCCGTGAGAGGCTATCAGCTGACCCAGGGAAGAGGTGTAGATTGAAAATAAAAGAGGTCCAAGAACAGAACCTTGGGGGACCCCGACAGAGAAGGGAAGAGGAGTGCCCAGCATTTTTCATTTGTGTCCCAATTTTGGGTGCCCACTACTGTCTATTGATATGTAAAACACTTTTTTCAATCAGCAATTAGTGATTAATAATAACATCTATAGTAAACATCATTTCTTTATTGCCCAGAAATCTGTAGAAGAATGCTATACCTGACTCCAGCTGGGCTCCTCCACTTCTTCCTGGCTGGAAGGCCCAGGTTGGACATCGGAAGCCTCAGCTGGGGTGGAAGGAAGCGTGGAAGGAAGAGTGGAGAGGGATTCCCTGACTTCAGTGTGGTCTGACAGAAATCGCAGTCTCTCATAGTACCACAGCCTGGGGACATAAACGTCATCTGCTGCAGCTCCGGACCTCTGGGAATCTGTGACCTTCTTGCGCTCCCTAAGGCCACCAATTTTAGCTTTTAAATAAGGGATGGTTGCTGTGGGGACCACCGGCTTCACCAACTACAGCAGTTTCTCCAGCGCTGCCTGCCTCTTATGTTTGTGATTATAGTGGGGGTGTCTGACCTGCCACAGACAGGGCAGCTCCCTGTATTTGTCAATGAACAGGGGCAGGAAATTGTGGTCGTTGAACCCATCCATTTTCTCTGCAAGACACAACACAAGACAAACCCTAATGTCAGGCCAAACTCCCCTAATCTTGTTACAATATAGGCTTCCATTTCGAAGCAGTATAGGCGCAAGTTTAGATCTTACCTTCGTTATCACGATAGGCGTCTCCGATGCTCCTTCCTCCGCTCACAGATCGTACGTAATACGCACGTGTGTTACGCTTTATACACACTGCGCATGCGTATAACTCCGCCCGCCCCTGACGTTCTTTCTAGTCTATTCCCCACCCCTTTTCGTTCGGTGCAGTGGGGGAAGAGCACATGGCGGATAGACAGCAGGTGCATGCTAATTGTAGCAACGAGGAGGAGGGGGAGGAAAGGCCGGAGCCTGAAACGTCCCAATCCAGAAGGAGATTTAAGGACTCAAATATGTCCTTTGGGGAGATGTTGGAAATGGTGGACATCCTGAAGAAGTCCAACTATGATGGAAAGTATGGGCCTTACCCCAACCCCAATGTCCAAAAGGCCAAGATCATGGCGAAAGTGGTCAGGAGTCTGCACCGGAATTTCGGGGTACGACGATCGAAAGATCAGCTCAGGAAGCGGTGGTCGGACCTCAAATTACGAGAACATGAGCAGTACAGAAAGATCCGGAGAGTGCTGCAAAAAAGTAAGTAGTTGTGCTGTGTTCCTATTCTTTTTGTGTTTATTACGTTTGTGCTGCTCCATGTGCTTTTAGGAACTGTTGTACAGTTTAAAATGGCAACTTTCATGTTCATGGGCACATTATTCGTTCGGATCAAACATTTTTCGTTCAAACTATAAAATACCATTGTTTAGGCCATATGCATTTGGCCACCATTTTGACGCCCTATACTTGTCTTCAAAGAATTGGGTTGTGTAGATGGCTTTGTTACTAGAATGAAATGCAAACTAGATTCTGTGTAAGGAGAGGACACTCAGCAGCTGTTTTCACATCTGGACACTGGAGCACTAGTGTGGACACAAGAACGCCATTTTTATTAGGGGGCCACACAGGTGCTCCAGTGTATACTATAGGGGGTGTCTCCATCTGTGAAGCTTGTACAAAACAGGTAAAGTATTGCAGCTTGACAAAGGACACTAAAAAAGCTACATCTTGGAACTCTGCTAAAATAGACAATTGTACCCCACTTCCAAGCAATGTTTCATCTTTATAGTTCTGCCATCAAATATCTGTGTGCTAAGTATACCATTTTTGCTTTACATAGGGGAGAAAAGACTCGGAAGACACCCCTCATCCGAGGAGACCAGAGCCCCCCCCCCTCTGGAAGAAGGGGAAATCCCCACAACACAAGCTGAGCAGGAGGAGGAAGACGTGGTGAAACTAGTCACCACAACAGGTGAGTGTCTGCGACCACAGGCTCAGATAAGAGATGGATGGCGGCATTTTTTTTAGACCTAATTTATTTTGGGGTTCCTCTCTTTTTAGGTGATCGTGAGGTTGTGGATCCAGATCCTTTCACATCCGAAAGTGCCCAGATCCTGATCGGGGAGATCATGGGGTGTAATTTACAATTGGAAATCATCAAGCAAAACATCAATGATGTTATTCCAAAAAATAAAAAAATCATTGATGTTTTGGGGCGAGTTTAAAGCCCCTCAAAATCACTTTCTTCTTTTGTGTGCTACAATGTGCGAAATGTTTTTGTGATTTTTCCCAAAGCCAAATTTGGAGGATGCACACAGTGTGTCAACATGTGCTAAATGCCATCACGGGAGATCAATGGACGCGTTTTGGGGGTGCAACCCCTTCCTCAATTATAAAGTAGGTGAGAGGAAGGGCTTGCTCCCCCAAAACACATCCTTTAATCCCCCGTGATGGCAGCTAGCACATGTTGACATTGGCAAAATTGTGTGCATCTTCCAAATTTGGCTTTTCCAGGGGTGATTTCCCCCCATCTGAATGCAATATCAAACACAGTTCCTAAATACTCATGTCTGATATAGCCTTCAAGTTCTACCAAATGTGAACTTTGTAAGTTCAAGATTTGTGTCTTTCTTGTTGGTTTTACACATACCTGTTTTATGTAAAATGGACATTTTGAGTTTTGATAATGCCATCACAAAAATTGGTATACCACAAACATGTTGGTTTTTTTTCTAAACCTTTGGTAAATGCACATGTGATTGTGCAGGTATTAAAAAGATTGTTAATAAAGAATGTGTGGATTATTGTCTCAACGCTACAACACTTTTGGGGTGATGTAATTGCTGTTTTCATTGCAAATGGGGGTTATTTACTAAGGGCAAATCCTCTTGGCACTACAAGTGCAGTTTCAGTGCATTTGCAAGTGCACTTGTAGTGAAATGTGTTTTTGCATTTAGGAAATAACAGCCAACAGTGCTTTGTATAAGGTTACACAATCACGACATTTTCTGCACTCAAAACATTTCTGTCAGGGTCAGCTCAAACAAACACAAACAGTAAATGTCCACCAAGAATTTATTATTTTTTTTATTATAAAAAGGCTTCACAGATTGTCTGGCATATTGATAGCACCCCTACCCGCAAAGAACTCCAGGTAGCGTAACCGGACATCACGGGCACTCAGGGAGGGCAAGCCAGGACGGCCATTTTCAAGCGCCGTCAGTGTGGTTTGATGTAGGATTCCGGCCTCAGGCCCAACTGAGCCAGCATAGTTGGCTGAATGTTTCCTTAAAAAGTTACGGAGAACACAGCACGCCAGTATAATATGGTTCAGTTTATACTCCGCCATATAGATGAGTGTCAGAAATAGTTGGAACCGGCTGGCCAGGATTCCAAATGTGTTCTCCACCACTCTTTGGGCTCTGGCCAGCCGGTAATTAAAAACCCTCTGTTCCGGGGTGAGGGTCCTCATTGGGAATGGCCGCATCAGGTGGTCCCCCAGCGCAAACGCTTCATCAGCAACGAACACGAATGGGAGTCCTTCCACATTGTCCTCTGGAGCTGGCAAGTCCAAGCTGCCATTCTGGAGACGCCTGTAAAACTCCGTCTGGGCGATGACTCCACCATCGGACATCTGGCCATTCTTCCCCACATCCACATACAAGAAGTCGTAATTAGCCGACACCACCGCCAACATCACTATACTATTAAACCCCTTGTAATTAAAATAGTACGATCTCGAGTTGGGTGGTGGGACGATGTGGACGTGTTTCCCATCAATTGCCCCTCCGCAGTTAGGAAAGTCCCACCGCTGGGCAAAGTGGGAGGCCACAGTCTGCCATTCCTGTGGCGTGGAAGGAAACTGTTGAGGAAAAAACAATAAACATTACTATTTTTACTCAGAAACATGGCAAGCAGATTATACACAAACATTATGGGGCAACCTCCAGATAGCATTTACTAAGGGGAATTTAACAAGGCCAAAGTATAAGGTACACCTATCATATTCCCCCTCCCCCCCCCTCTCATGGGCCATTTCTAACATTATGGGGTGTGTGGAAATCTTGGACAGGTAACCCTCTTCACTTCATTGAGAGATGAATGCCTAAATAATGGGTATTACTTTGAACAGCCCCTCCTTAGTTACACTATTGGCAGACCACTGGACAGGTAAGAAGTGTCATAATACAAAGATATAAATACACATTGTACACATTTGAGCACATTTGGACATTCTGCTATTACCTATCAAGATAATAATAGGATACAAAAACTTTAAACAGTACCATTTGAAAGTATACAGGCAGACCCTTGCACTACATGCTTTGGGGAATTCATCCATACATCTGAGCACTAAAGAGGTGAGTATAGTGTGTATGGGTTTGGCAAAGTCAGCAGATAGATGATTGAGGATAGAGAATTGGGATCAGCTGACTTAGCAGTTGGGGGAGGGAGGGTTACTAAAAATTTTTGGGGGACACCACAAAAAAAAAACCTCTGGCACTCTGCCTGATTTTAAATCAAAAATAACATTTCCAAACATTTTAGGGGGTGTTTGGGGTAAAGCACTACTATGGAGCTGATAAAAATACATTGTTAAGTGACTACATGAGGTGAATATAGGGCCAGGAGACACCATGCTGGGGAGGTTATTGAAGGGCAAATATATATGAAGGACCTAAAATAATAATTACCTAAAAATCCAGCATGCATGAGGACAAAGGGGACATTCACAGCATATTACAATCATGGTAATTAGGGAATGAGGAAAGAAATACAATATATTAGCAAACATTCAATACAATAAAATGTGATATAAAAGGATAAAAATCTTACCTTCATATACTCCTTCTGCAGGACCTGGATGATGGCAGAACAGGTCTCTGGGATAATGATACCCAGAGCCTGGGGGGAGATGCCTGTCGAGAACTTCAAGTCCTGCAGACTTCTCCCTGTCGCCAAATACCGCAGGGTAGCGACCAGCCTCTGCTCCGGAGTGATGGCTTGCCTCATGCAGGTATCCTGCCTGCTAATATAAGGGGTCAGTGAAGCCAACAGACGGTGAAACACGGGGTCCGTCATCCTGAGAAAGTTCCTGAAATCATCAGGAGTATTCTCACGGATCTCACGGAGCAAAGGCATATGAGAGAACTGGTCACGCTGAAGCAACCAATTCTTGGTCCATGAACTCCTCCCCACCCTGTTCATGGACTGGACTTGTGTCAAGGTCAGGACCCCAACACCAAGCCCCCGCACAGCACGAACTCTACGAGGAGTACGCATACGAAACATGGCTAGAAAACGGTCGGCTTTTCAGAACGAAGTAACAGAATGCACTGAAGAACAGCAAGGCCTGTGAAGAGCGACCTGAAAAACAGTAACGAACGAACAAAAATACAATGACTACTTAAAGTCACGCGGAACTTGCTTGCACTCACTGAAGAGCAGATACAAACCCACAAGCACAAACTGAACGGCAGAAAACGATCTGAAAGCCACGAGTCTGAAAAAATGTCTCTCACCAAACTTTTACTAACACGAGATTAGCAAAAGGAGCCCAAAGGGTGCCGCGCTTGGTTCTGAACCAGCCTTTTCTAGTCTCGTCGTACGTGGTGTACGTGACCGCGTGGTTGGCGATCGGAAATTCCGACAACTTTGTGCGACCGTGTGTAGACAAAATAAGTTTGAGCCAACATCCGTCTGAAAAAATCCTAGGATTTTGTTGTCGGAATGTCCGAACAAAGTCCGACCGTGTGTACGCCCTATTAGTCTTGTGCCACAGACGCTCAAGAGCGCGACTACATTTTTTGAGAATTTTAGTGTCATCTGTTTGCCAATTGTCTGTCAGCCAATTGTCTGTCAGCTAAAAGAAGTGACCAATGCCTTTTGACAATCTGTTCAATTTGTTTATGTTGTGTATTAAAATGCATAATTAAGGGAATTTCTTGATATTGCTTAGACTCCTTTACTTTATCCTGTATAAGTTTCATATACTTCCTGTATTTTATCTTCTATAAAGTTTTTATTATATCCTTTACTTGTAAATTTATTTCCTATAATTTTTGCTTGTTCCAAATAATCATTTTGGCTGGAACAGTTCCTTCTCAGACGTATCAGCTGGCCTTTAGGTATGTTAATAACTGTTCCTTTCCACAGGTTTGTAGAAAGTTTTTGTAGTTAGTATTCCCTTTTCTTGACATATTTCCAGATCAAGGAAGTGAACCTTTTCATTACTAATTTCATAAGTAATTTAATATTTTTCTGATTATTATTTAATTTTTCCAAAAATTGTACCAAACTATTTTCATCCCCCTTCCATATAACTATACAGTCATCTATAAACCTTCTGTAAAGGATCAAATCTTCCGGAAGGTCAGCGTATATGGCCTGTTCCTCCCACTTCGCCATAAATATATTTGCAACACTTGGTGCATATTTGGCACTCATCCCAATGCCATTCAATTGCCTATAATATTCATTATTATTCCAAAAATAATTGTGTTGCAAGCCAAAAGCCAAACACCTCAGAATAAATCTCTTTTGTTTCGAGATCAAATTAGTAAACTTATCTAGAGTCCATTTAGTAGATTGAATGGCTTCATCATGATCTATTATAGTATACAGCGATGATACATCTGCTGTGGCTATTAAATACTTATGTTGGGGTACCAAATCCGTTTCATTTAGTATCTGAATAAGATGCTTTGTATCTCTCAAGTACGCACATGTTTGTAGCACTAAAGGCTGTATAAATTTATCTACATATTCTCCCAGTCTAGATTTTATAGATTGTATTTCATTAATTATAGGCCTTCCTGGAGGATTTAGTGGATTCTTGTGGATCTTTGGTACTGTATATATAATGGGCACCCTGCACACCTCAGGTACCAAATATTTCTCTTCCTTCTTTTTTAGAATATTCTTCATACTTCCTTTTAATATAAGTTCACGTAACTCTTCTTTATATTGCCTTGTTGGATTACCCTTCGATTTTATGTAGGTACTAGTATCACTTAATTGGTCTATTAACTCCTTATTATATTAATCTTTTGACAAAACAACAATTGCTCCCCCTTTATCAGCAGGTCTAATCATGACTTGTTTGTTTTGCTCCAATTCCCTAATTCCTCTATTGATAGCTTGAGGCTCATGTATTTTTTTAATTTTCAGTTTCTCGAGGTCTTGTATGACCATTCTGTTAAAAACCTCTATATACTCATTATTATGAACCGGCGAGTTGAATAACGATTTATTTCTCAGTTGCTATGCACAATTTTTTCGGACTTCTTCTGGAGTCATACTGATATTGATTATAATGGTTGTGATTTTGTTGGCCATAACTTTGATGTTGAGGGTAGTCTCTATCATCTCTTCCTTCTGTCCAATTCTGATTTTGATTTTGCAACACAATTATTTTTGGAATAATAATGAATATTATAGGCAATTGAATGGCATTGGGATGGGTGCTAAGTATGCACCAAGTGTTGCAAATATATTTATGGCGAAGTGGGAGGAACAGGCCATATACGCTGACCTTCCTGAAGATTTGATCCTTTACAGAATGTTTAAGGATTGCTGTATAGTCATATGTAAAGGGGGTGAAAATAGTTTGGTACAATTCTTTGAAAAATTATATAATAATCAGAAAAATATTAAACTTACTTATGAAATTAGTAATGAAAAGGTTCACTTCCTTGATCTGGAAATATGTCAAGAAGGGGGAATACTAACTACAAAAACTTTCTTCAAACCTGTGGAAAGGAACAGTTATATACCGGTAGACAGTTGCCACCATGAACCCTGGCTTATTAACATACCTAAAGGCCAGCTGATACATCTGAGAAGGAACTGTTCCAGCCAAAATGATTATTTGGAACAAGCAAAAATTATAGGAAATAAATTTACAAGTAAAGGATATAATAAAAACTTTATAGAAGATAAAATACAGGAAGTATATGATATTCTACGGGAGAAACTTATACAGGATAAAGTAAAGGAGTCTAAGCAATATCAAGAAATTCCCATAATTATGCATTTTAATACACAACATAAACAAATTGAACAGATTATCAAAAGGCATTGGTCACTTCTTTTAGCTGACAGACAATTGCAATTGATTTTACCGGAGAAATCACGTTTTACTTACCGGAGGGCTCCAACTCTGAGGGACTTAGTTGCAAAAAATGTCCCGGGTCCACCTAAGTGGTCTAATGACCTAACTTTTTTTCAGGGAAAAGGTTTTTATCTCTGCAGAAGGTGTTACGCATGCAGGAATACAAACCTTAATGGCCGAAAATGCACAAATTTTACCAACAAAGAGTATGTAATCAAGGATTTTATTTCTTGCAGGACGGAAGGGGTGGTGTATGTGTTGCAGTGTACATGTTTACTACAGTATATAGGACAAACTAAACGTCCCTTATGGAAACGTGTACGGGAACATATACAAGATATTAGAATTGGCTACCCCAAACACAGTGTATCCCGCCATTTTGCACTACATCATAATAAAGATCCTGCTCACATAAAATTCTGGGCTATTGATAAGTACAAACCCCACTGGAGGGTTAGTAATAAGATCAGAGAGTTAAGTAAAAGTGAATGCAGATGGATCTTTGAAATGTGCACTTTATCACCGAGGGGCTTGAATATTGATTTTGACTTGAAGTGTTTTATTTCAGATTTTTATTTTTTTAATTTTATCTCTTTTGGTTTTTAAATATATTTATTTTAAGTGTTTTTTCCCATGGTTCATTACAGGAGGGAATGGTATTAAGGGTCCTATATTATAAAGATTATATAACCATAATATGGAGGCTGTAATGTGTGTATTTTAATCATTTTAAATTAATTTGTGGTTGAATTATACTTATCTACGCATGCTTCTCGCTTGTGACGTTATACTTAATACTCACCACTGGAGGGCATAGCACTATGGATTATTGTCATCTATTATTTACTTATATATCTATAATATATATATGATATAAATACCAAGTTTGACCATGGGGGGTGGGGGGGAGCCTGAAGTCTGTGTTCAATAGATCTTTTTAGTGAATAATGTTTTTTTTTAGTGAATAATGTTTCTTAATTCCAAATTTGATTTTAACTTGTGTCTTTTAAAAGTTGTATTATTAAAAGTTATATTGTGTAATCTATTACTAAAAATAAGTATTGCTGTAATGCAGACTTAATGGAATGATGACTTGCTTATTTACCAATATCACTATGGCAACTAATATGCCGTCCATAGCTTAAATAGGAAGCTTGGCCGGTCACATGACTACCCTTGAGAAAGTCACGTGACATGTGATGATACGCGCGGGGAGAAGGAGTCAGTGACGTCTTCGCATAGTGTTCGGCAAACACAGCGATAGCTGTATGAGCGGTGAAGCTGTCTGACCATTATAACAAAAAGCGATTCAGCTACTGCAAATGTGTGAGTGGATTACATTGTTTGCCCAGTCTTGTAGCATTTAAAAACACTGCGCAATGATGGTTTTTCTTTTATCTTTATGTGAATCATCACCTTGCAAATGTAATTCATCATGCAACTGTGATCTGTGAGAATTGAAATACAAGCAAGTTCATCAAAGGCAATTAATTGGACATTTAGACCTCAGCTGGATTAACACAAACAGACACTATTTATTGTGTTTTTTTTTCATCTGCATATATCTGGGGATGTGTGTTCCATTATGTGTTTTTTGATGCATCTATTTGCATTTATTCACTTTATTGATTGATATATTTATTTGCACCTATTCACTTTACTGATTGTGATATCAGGGTTTATTTTTTTTTATGCATTTTTTTTTGCATTTATTCACTTTATTGTTTGATTATTTATTTGCACTTATTCACTTTACTGATTATGATATCAGTGTATTTTTATGGTTTAGGATTTTATATATAAGCACCACTCCAACAGATGGGAATAGTTTGATAAGCGCACCAAAATATTTTATATTGATTTATAGCAACAGGTGTCACAGCACTAATTGGTTGGTTGCAGCTTACACATTTCTTTTTGGTGTTGTGTTATTTTATAGAGAATCCACATCAGCGCTTTAGTTTTCTTTTTTCCTTGTCAAAAGAAGTTTATTGAGTATACAATGTTATAAAGATACATAAAGATACATAAAGTAAGTTTACAAGGATCTATAAAGTAAGCTCATTGTTTTACAGTAGGGTTTATATAGGTAAATATCATGAAATTTCAAATATTAAACATTGGGTTCACGTAAACCTAAATTAAAGATATATATCATTTCCTTAGTTACTTTTGTAGGTATTTAAATGATTTATACCTACTATACATATTGTTTACAAGTAGAGTGTATATAGGTCAAATAAATTCTGATAATGAGCTTTAATCGTAAGGTGGAGAAAAGGAAAGAGAAAGAAGAAAAAGGGTTGAAAGGTAGAGGTATGGTCCACAAGGTTGTCCCGCTCGTCAGATTATTATTCTTTTTAGTTCTCTTTGAAGCCTTAGAATGGGTGTCTCTGTAAGTCATTTAATCTGTTACCATGGCAACAGGACAGAGTCATTGAAATTTGACAGGAACTGTTGTTTTATCCAAGGATGCCAAAGTTTTTCAAATTTTGGAATTTGATTTTGATCGATGGCTACCATCTTAGCATGGGACATTGTATTATTCATTCTGTGAATTGTTTCTGCTAGTACCAATGTAGGAGATTTCCATGCCTTGGCCACTGTTTGTTTTGCAGCCGTTATTAGTTGGATCATAAGTTTGAATTGAGAGAGTGTTAACCATTCCGGTTTTAGATTAAGTAAAGTTAAATATGGATCTGGTTGTATTATTTTTTTAAATATTTTAGATGCAATCACGAAGACTTCCTTCCAGAAGGTTTGGATTACTGGGAACGTCCACCATATGTGTAAATATGTGCCTATTTCTGGGCATCCTCGAAAACAAAGAGTTGAGGTATTAGGTGAATATTTTGCCACTCCAGCGGGTACAAGGTACCAGCGAGTTAGGACTTTATAATTTGTCTCCAGTGCTAAGATGTTGGGTGAAGATGACTTAGATGTGAGCCATATATTAGACCAGTCCGTGTCTTCTAAAGTTCGTCCCAGGTCCTCCTCCCACCTCTGAACGTAAGAGGGTCTATTAAGATTTGCTACTCCATATAATTGATTATAAAGTGATGAAATTGTACCTTTAGCAAATTGATCTTTTGTACAGATTGATTAAAAAATGGATAATTGGGATAATGGTGTATCCCCCTTTAGGAATGGTGTATAGCAATTTTTGATTTGGAGATATCTAAATATCTCAGAGTTTGGTAGATCATATTTTTCTCTAAGCGATGGGAATGAAAGGAATGATTTAGATGCTATGAAGTCATTTAGTGTCTGAATGCCTGATGTTGTCCAAGCTTTAAAAGAATTTGGGTAGATCCATGCCGGATAAAAGGCCGGATTTCTGATAAAAGAAAGGAGAGGATTGTGTGGAGATTGTAACTGATATTTGGTTTTTAGTTTATCCCAGAGAGATAAGAAGTGTTTAGTTATGGGATTATGAATTTTAAAGCTGTCTTTAGGATCAAGCCATAATAAATTTGATATTAATAGAGGGTCATTTTCTGAAGCCTCTATAAATACCCATAATGGGATTTCCTGTTTTGCATGGTATTTGGACAGACTGGCCAAATGTGCTGCTCTGTAGTAGTTCGTAAAATTAGGGTATCCCAGGCCTCCTTTATTTTTGGGAAGATGTAGTGTGTGTATAGGTATACGTGGTTTAGAAGAGCCCCATATAAAGGAAGTTGCTCTTTTTTGTACTATTCTCAAAAAATAGGAAGGAATTGGAATAGGGAGGACTCTGAATAGATAAAGCAATTTGGGTAGAATAGTCATTTTGATTGCATTAATCTTCCCTATCCAGGATAAAGGAAGTTGCGAGCATTGTTTTATTAGATTTGTGATCTGTCTTAATACAGGAGGATAATTGGTTGAGAATAAGTCAGAATGAGATGCTGTTAAATGAATTCCAAGATATGGGATTGATTTTTCTGCCCATGTGAATGGGAGTGCAGCCCTAGCCGGGATCAATTCCATGTTTGTGAGTGAAATATTAGGCACTAGGCATTTCTTAGGATTAATCATAAGGCCGGATAGGGCTGCAAATCCATCAAGAGCTGGTATTAAGTTAGGACCAGAGACCTGTGGTGATGATAGAAAAAGTAATATATCGTCTGCAAATATACATAATTTGTGTGTAATACCTCCTACTTCAATGCCAGTTATAGTTTGGTTTGTTCTGATGTATTGGGCCATGGGTTCGAGTATAAGGGCAAATAATAAGGGAGATAATGGGCAACCCTGTCGGGTACCTCTTTCGATATTAAAGGCTTCAGATTTGTATCCAGCATATTTTATATAGGCTTTGGGTTTATTATATAATGCTTTGATCCATGTTAAAAAGTGGGGTCCAAAACCCCATTTTTGTAATGAATATTGCATATATTGCCAGGATACTGTGTCAAATGCCCTCTTAATATCGAGAGATAGAAAACATAAAGGGATTTTCCGTTTTTTAGCAATATGTGCCAATAACACTGCCCTGTGTATATTATCGCCTGCCTGTCTATTTGGCATGAAGCCTATTTGATCTCTATGTATTAATTTTCCTATAATGCTATTGAGGCGTTTTGCTATTATTTTTGCTAATAATTTAATATTGAGGTTTAACAGAGAGATAGGCCGATAATTCACACAGGAAGTATCATCAGAAAGGGGTTTTGGGATCATACAAACAATTGCCATTAGTGTTTCTTGCCGAAAAGAATGTCCATCTAGAAGTTTGTTAAAAGTTTCAGTGAGAATGGGAGAGAGTATTTCTGAGAATGTTTTATAGTATAAAGCCGAGTAGCCGTCTGGGCCTGGTCTTTTGTTAAGTTTTAGGTCTTTTATGGCGTTAGCAACTTCATCTATAGTTATAGGCTCATCCAAACTGCTTTTTTGATTCTGAGATAACTCAGGTAAGGTTATTTTTGAGAAGAAGGATTCAGCTTCTGTAGGATTAAATTCATTGTTTGTCTTGTATAAAGTTGCGAGATGTGAGTGAAATTTATGGACTATTTTAACTGGATTACAAGTGTAAACATTTTTTGATAATTTCAAACATATTGGTTTGAAAGATTTGTTAGTTGAATTTAATGCCCGAGCCAAATATGTATCTGGTTTGTTTGTATTCATGTAGAAATTGTGTTTGGAGCGTTTGAGGGATTTATCAACTGACTCAGTGAGAAATAGATCGTATTCCAATCTAGATTTTTCCAGATGAGATTTTGTACTCTGAGATAGATTATCTTGAAATGATATGTAGGCTGCATTAAAATTGAGTTCTAGTTTTTTTGCTAGATTTTTGCGTTCCCGTTTAAATAGTGCCATTTGTCTTTGTATTGTACCACGCAAGACAGGCTTATGAGCTTCCCACAGTGTTATTGGGGAGATGTCTGTTGTGTTATTAATTGATATGTATTCCTTTAAAGCTTGTTCAATGGCCATCTGATGTAGTGGGTGTTTGAGCATTATGTCCGGTAAGTACCACGTTGGGTCATGCGCTTTTGGTATGGCTGAGGCTATAGTAGTGTATACTGCATTATGGTCAGACCACGGAATCGGAATTATATCTGATGCAATAATTTCTGGTATCATTCCTATTGTTAGAAAAATATGATCTATTCTGGTGAAGGTTTGATGAGGGTGCGAGAAATAAGTGAATTTCTTTTTCATTGGGTTACTTTCTCTCCATGAATCTACCAGATTGTATTTGGAAAGAAGTTGAGAAAAAGGTAATCTAGAGGTTATTTTGGATGGTGTAAAAGGTGATTTATCTAGAAATGGGAGGAGGACCTGGTTCGAATCCCCACACATTATCACTGTTCCTATTTTGTGTGTATTAATCACTTGTAATATATGTGAGAGGAATGGTGTAGGTTGTTTGTTAGGAGCGTAGTAGGAAATCACCGTGATTGCTGTATCCATTATATAACCCATGAGTATCAGGTATCTACCTTCTGGGTCTTTAATTTCTGATGATAAGGTGAATGGTGTGGATCGGTGAAATGCAATTAGAGTTCCCCTTTGCTTGGTACAGGCAGAAGCCGTGTAAATTTGTTGATAAAAAGGAGAAATATATTTTGGAGTAGAATCTTTGGTTAAGTGTGTTTCTTGGAGGCATACTATGTGAGACTTCTTGTTATGGAAAGTACGGAAGGCTTTGGTCCTTTTTTGAGGGACATTTATTCCCTGAACATTCAGGGAAAGTATATTCAGTGGTGCCATGGCAATAGATCAAATAGTTTTGACTTACTTTTTGTTATGCAGAGCTGACTGCGCAGATCAGCCTGTGTGGACTGAAGAGATGAATAGATAGAAAAGAAACCAGTGAATTCTGGAGTAAAGAGTAAACAAAAAACATATGAGATTAGATGATACATTGTATAAATTATTTTTTGCAAGTAA
Source organism: Aquarana catesbeiana (assembly GCF_042186555.1). NCBI lineage: Eukaryota > Metazoa > Chordata > Amphibia > Anura > Ranidae > Aquarana > Aquarana catesbeiana. Next base: position 557,334,390 of record NC_133326.1, on the reverse strand, counting down.
TCACAATTTACCCGTGAAAGAGAATAAATATCTCTCTCAGGGGAATAAGTGCCTTCGTCACACTCCCACATAATATGGTTGGGAGAATGAGGAGGGCTAATGGGGGTACACGGATCTTCCGCTTACAGGAGAGAAGTGCTATGTCAAAAAACATCAAAATGATGTTTCATTAATTGGAGTGCAGAATATAGTTTTTGTTGAAATTATTTATTCCAGGGTGGTTGTATATGGTTAGTCTTGCCCTAGGCTAAATAATTCAGTTAGAAAGGTACTGTTAATAACTTTGGTATTGATGAAGATAGTTTGAATTATTTTGGGATTTTAACCCTTTTAGAGTAAACAATTACATATTTTATTCATATGTAACTGTTTAGATATGTTAACTCATAAAATTGAGGTTGTATTGCTTCAGATTAGAATAAACAAAAACATAATTCTAGGAACTAGTTAGGTAATAATATATTTGTTTGAAGAAAAGAAAGAAAAAGCTTCCATTACTTCTGGATTATTAAACATATTTGTCCTAAAAAGTAATAAATCTATTGTTATTACCTGATAATATATAACTGAACAAGAATTTCCTTATTTCACTTATATATTCTAAGGCTATATGAATCAGAAGTAATAAGAAATATAACTGGAATGTAACATGATCCCACACAGTGTGTGACTATCAGAATGCAGTTACATTCAGTTATAAATATAGGTTTTTTATAGAGAACCATCTCTTAGTATAATAAATGAAGAGATATCAGGAATTAGGATGTCAGTCCATTGAATCTTCTTGGTCCATGGATGATGTGGCATAACGGCCTCTTTTGTGAGAATGATGATTCCCATTTTGTTCTGAAATTTTCTGGGTGCTGCCTGAAGGTGAAGATGACGCCATTCTTCTGCGTGTGGGAGTGTTGCTGCTTGTGGGTTCTGTCAGATTTAATTTTAAAAGGGTTTGTTGTAGTTCATCTGCTGATCTGCTTCTGTAAATTGTACCTTGGTAGTTAAATCTGACTGAAAAGGGGAAGCCCCATTGATACATAATGTTGTGGCGTTGCAGTTCCATTAGTTGGGGTTTCATGGATCGTCTTTTAGTAATAGTAAGTTGGGATAGGTCAGCAAAAATTTGATAATTGTGTCCTTGAAAATTAAGTTCCTTTTTTTCTCTTGCAGCAATTAGTATTTGTTCTTTCGTTCTGTAATAAGGAAATTTTGTGATTATATCACGTGGGGGTCCATCTTTCTTTTTGGCTGTGAGGGCTCTGTGTACTCTGTCCAGTTCTAAACGTTCAATAGGGATATCTGGCTTTAGTTCTTGTAATAGAGCAGTAATAGTAGTTTGCAGGTCTGTCACAGTTTCAGGTATTCCCCTTATGCGCAAGTTTGAACGTCTGGCTCTATTTTCGTAATCTTCGAGCTTAGTTTGAAGTATTAAATTCTCTTTTTTTAATTGTTCCAATTCTGTTATATTTTCTTGGGTTGTAATTTCAATTTCATCCATTTTTATTTCTAAGGCTGCGGTGCGGTTTCCCAGCTCTCTTATTTCTTTGGTTAGGCTTTTTGTTATTTGGTCTGAGGTTTGTTTTAAAGCCTTATGAAGCATCTTTTCAAATTGTAATAATATTACTGGGGATACTGAGGAGGCTTGTGGAGAAGTTTGTGAGAGGATTTGTTCTGTATCTGACTCAAATGGAGAGTCTTGCTGTGACATTTTCTGTCTGTGAGAGCGCCCTGGTGCTGTATCTTGTGAGGTGACTGGAGCTGCTTCAGCTGCAGTGAGTGCCTGTGAGCTCTTTGTGAGGTGATTTTTATTTCTGCCACGGTTTCCTCCCAGTACCATATTTCCTGCCCAAACTTTCACAGTTTGTTCCCTGGGGCAAAAAGGTTCAAATGGATACCTTTTGAGCCTGCAGGCTCCGCTTTGTCCTTCTCTTCTCTCCTCAGTGGTGTGGAGCTCTAACAATGCATGTCTGCTCTGCTAGGCTCCGCCTCCTGCCCCCTAGTTTTCTTTTTTCATATTTACTCAGCGTAACATCATCTTTAACATTATACAAAAAAATTGGGCTAACTTTACTGTTTGTTTTTTTTTTAAATTCGTGAAAGTGTCCCTTTTCCCAAAAAGTTGCGTTTAAAACACCGCTGCACGAATACCGTGTGATATAAAATTATGCAACAATCGCCATTTTATTCTCTAGATTTTCTGCTAAAAAAATATATATAATGTTTGGGGGCTCTAAGTAGATACGGATTTTAACTTGTAAACACCAAATGTCAAAAATAGGCTTAGTCATGAAAGGGTTAAAGGAAACGGTATAACCTTTTCCAAGTTTGAGGTCAAAGTTCAAAAATGACATTGGAACTTTGAAAAATACCCAATTGAGTTGAGATTGGGGGTTGACCGAGATGGACGTGCGGTGAAGCCGCTCCTAACCACTCAGGCAATCAGCTGTTTTAACTCCCTAATTATGGGCTCCTCCCGGACTTCCCTCCTAGCGGCGTGCAGTGAACCACAGTATGCTGGGAAGTGATCCGAGCTAGCTGCTGGGTCTGACAATATCCCCTGGGAACGGATAACAGGGAAGGAGAGAAGCACGGACAGTACCGATTGGCCATCCCCGCTGAGCGGAGAAAAGCAGCAGTGTGTATCAGTGTCTTTCACTGTGTAATGTGAGAGCGGGATCGAGTGGATGGGAGAAGCGTATCTATCCCTGAAAATACCATATTGACTGTAACTGCTGGAGGACTCACCAACAGAGACAAGCAGATCCGAGCTTCCCTGCCCCTCTGCTCATTGCGGGACTGAAGGATGATCCAGCCAGTGAGTAATGTTTAGCATGGGGATAAGAATTGCCGGTAAATAAGAAGAGTGGTGGTGTATTACACCGAGACTGTGTGGTTATTATTGTGTATCCCTATCCAGTGATCGGATGATCTTTAGAGATGGAAAAACTATAAAGCACTCACTCTAACAGCTAATGGGAGGATCTGAGTCACTGTGCAATACATAAAATAAGAAGGGGACTGGAGAAATAATTATTCTCTGTTATATTAAAAGAGAGAAAGGAGTCAGTTTCTTCTAAAGGCAATTGGATATCTTAAAGTCCTAGTCGTGAGCCTGACAGCGGAATATACTATAGATCTCCTTGGTTTGGATATGGACTAAGCTATCACAATAGTATCTGGATGTGCTTAAGGTATTTCTAATAGGCACAGGTGTGTAAGAAATGTCTGGTTGTGCGTTTATTGCAATTGTCCTTATCTTGGTGGGTCTGGATTATAATATGCCTCCAAAATATACGCAATCCCAGAAAGCTAAAAGGGGATCTAATGGAGGTACAGCTAAAGTCCCCCGAAACCTCCCGTAACTCATAAAACAGACATCAAGGACTTTTTTCAGCATTCCCAGTCTCAGGATCAGTTGGAAGGTTCTATGTCTGTTGATATAAATCCTGTGTCTCCTACAAGTGATATGCAGCCTAGTCTCAATTCTGGTGCTATAGCACATATGCCACAGCTTGTAATGGATCAAGAGAGAGTGGGACAAAATCCTATGTGGGATAAGCAGGCTTATATAAAGTCTTTACCAACTAGGGAGGATATGGACAAATATGTATACAGACTGGAAACCTCATATAAGGAGGAGATGCAGACATTGAGGTCTTCTTTAATCGACGTACAAAAAAAGATCATAACCACAGATTCCAGATTGGATGTTATTGACCAAAAAATACTATTACTAGAGGAGAAAAATCAAGAAATTGATCAACGGTTAAATCATTTAATCAATGTTTCCGACAATTTGGAAAATAGAAGTAGGTGTAACAATATAAGAATAAGGCGCCTACCGGAATCGGTGGGAATAGATCGCCTGAAAGTAGCTCTCCAAAATATATTTAATGATTTATTGAAAAGGTCAAAGACAGAGAATCTTGAAATCGAAAGAGCTCACAGGGTTATGGGCCCTAGAGACAGAGAAACAACAAGACCAAGAGATGTTATATGTAGAATCCATTTTTTTTCTGTTAAAAATAGCATAATGGCAGCCGCCCGGATACAATACACTATAGTATATGAGGGATCCCAGCTTATGCTCCTACAAAACCTATCCAGATACACATTGGTGAAAAGGAGGGCAGTAAAGCCCCTACTGGACATTTTACGGCAAAAGGAGATATCATATAGATGGGGATTTCCCTTTCAAATCAAAATCAATCATAATGGACATAATATTTCATTTCGGGACTTGGGGGATCTCCGTAATGTTTTAAAGAAGCTCCAACTCCCTTTAATAGAGCTACCTACATGGTCTCAAATATATTATAGTAATCCAGTAGGCCAGAACAGGGGATAGAAAGACAGTTGCACTGAAATAGGAGGGGAATGGTAGAAGGGGGATAGGGTAGATTGAGTTTGAAAGGGAGGAGGAATTAGGTTCTCAGCGAGGGGGTGGGGTTTTTTTTTTTTTTTGCTAAAGGTAATTGGGATTAGGTATCGGTCTTGTAATATATTTATACACCGTTTGGTGCATAACACTTGGAATGAGATAGTAGTGGTATATTCACTAGGAGGTTGGTATTAGCATTTTAAAACTCTGGGTGAGTTTGGCCCAGGTGTTGTCACAGGGGAGGTACATGAATTACTAGAGGTTTGTGTTTTGTTTTTTTTTTTTGTTTTTTTATATTACATTCGTTTTGTACCTATTAATAATTGCAGGTATCACTCAAACGGAGATTGTAACACAATATCACATTCAGGAATCTGTTCCTGTTAAGTTGCTGATAATTATGCAGATTGTACAATGATTAGTAGGTGAAAATAGGGGTAAGGGGGGAGGGTCTAAGGGTGGCATGGTGGGTGGACTGGAGGGTGGGGGAGGTAGGGGGAATTAAATCTTTTTTTTTTTTTTTTCCCTGCATAATGTATTGCAAAAAGTTACTGATTATACACTTTCCACGGATATGGTAATATACTTACCATATTAAATTGAGGAATATGTTTATATGATGTAAGGATGCTGATTTCTGCATGGTCTCAATGAGAATGTATTATGGCCTGCAGTGGAAGAGGGGATAGGGTGGGGGGTGGTGGGGTTTTTTTTTCTCTTAAATTAATGGTAATTGGGATTATGCATTGCTTGTGTAGATATATTTAAACACTGTTTGGTATATAATATAGGGAATGAGATAGAAATATTATGATGCATAACTCACTATGAGGGTAATATTAGCACTTCAAAATATCGGGTGAGTCTGGGTTATGTGCTGTCACATGGGTGGTAAATGAATCATTAGAGGTTGGGGTTTTTTTTTCACATGATTGCATAAGGTATTAGTTTTGTATGCATAAAAATTGCAGGTAAATCACTTTATACAGAGATTGTAATACACTACCACATTAAGAAATTTGCTTGTGATAAGTTGTTGATAATTAAGCTGATTGTATAAAAATTGGTAGGTAATGGTGGGAATGTTAACGGGTGGTATAGTGGGGTTTTTTATTTATTTTTTTTTATTTTTTCTTTTTCTCCTCTGGGAATGAAGAACACTATAATATTATGCCTGGGTGGGAAAAGTCTTTTCTAGGGTCAACCCTTTTATCTCCCTGAATAGGGAACTTACTTTGTAAGATTGATTCTAAAAGAATCGAATAGGTAGTGAGAGAACTTGTGTGAGTGGGTTATGTGATTGTTGTAGGGGGGGTACGAATTTTTTTTTTCTTCTCCTTTCCTTCCTATGTCGGGGACAATTAAACTTTGCTCATATAATGTTAGAGGCTTAAACTTTGCAATAAAAAGATCTCAGATCCTATACTCTCTGCATAAACAAAAAGTAGATATCGCCTTATTCCAGGAGACACATTTTCGAACAGACCACATACCTAATGTACAAAATAGATTCTATACAACTAGGTACCATGATTCTTTTTCATATTTAAAATCTAGGGGAGTCTCAATAGCAATACATAAATCAATTCCTCATCAGGTAGTAGAAACATGGAGAAATAAAGATGGGAGAGCACTTTGAGTAAAACTTGTTATTCTGGGAAAGAGATATACTTTAATTAATGTTTACCTTCCTAATTATGAACAAATTAAAACAGCAATACACCTGTTATCAGATCTTATGGAGAGGGCGGAAGGGGTAACAATAATAGGGGGCGACTTTAATTTTGTTTTCGATCAGGATATAGACACTACTACATCCCTGAGAGTACAGAAAGGTGGTGACAAGAAGAAATTTAACGATATGTTGGGAAAATATCAGTTGATAGATATATGGCGGGCTTTTCACCCAATGGAACGGGAATATACATTTTATTCAAAGGTTCATGATACCCATCATAGATTGGATTATTTCCTGACTAATCAGTTAGCAACGGCTGCGGCTTCCTCCTCGAATATAGGCAGCGCAATTTGGTTGGATCATATGCCTATATTTCTGGTGGTAGCAGAATCCAATAAGAACAGGAACAGATGTTTTTGGAAGTTAAATGATAACCTTCTGTTTGATGAGCCCTGTGTAATGGAAATTAAAGAAGCTATAACAAATTTTGTAAAGGATCATATAAGGGACACCACCTCTGCACCTACTCAATGGGAGGCCTTGAAATGTGTAGTACGGGGCTTATTCATAAAACATGGAGCTAGATTAAAAAAGTTAAAGAGAACAGAACAGATGAACTACTAAAAGAAATTTCAAGATTAGAGTTAATACATAAAGGAACATCAGCACTGGGAAAATGCGAGGAAATAGTAGAAAAAAGAGCAGAACTACGAACCTTGTTAAATGAGCAATCATTGCGGGCTAGGGACAGAAACCGGGCTCTGTATTTTCAACAGGGTAATAAACCGGGGAAATTGTTGGCTAGAGCTCTACATCAACGGGCGAATACATCATCTATTATAAAGATTAAATCAGAAACAGGGGACGTAGCGTATGACCCGAGGGGGATTCTAAAGGCTTTTCATACCTTTTATACCAGATTATATAATATTTCAAATCAATTAGCAGAACAGGACCCGGAAAAATTCCAACAGAGAGTTCATCAATATATAAGAGACACGGCCCTACCAACGTTATTGGTAATTGAAGTAGAACAACTAGAACAGGAGTTCTCTGAACTGGAAATACAGAATATAATAGATACACTGATACCGGGCAAAAGTCCGGGACCGGATGGTTTCACCCCATGATTCTATAAAACCTTTAAAGATCTACTATTCCCCATTCTGAAGCGGACATTTAATTCTGTATCTTCCGGGCAGCCTTTTGTTTCACAAGGTATGCAGGCTTATATCTCACTAATACCCAAACCCGAAAAGGACCACACTTTATGTGGTAATTATCGACCTATTTCTTTGACAAATGTTGATCTGAGAATATATTCTAAAATAATAGCAAATAGAATTACTCTGATTCTACCAAAATACATACACCTGGACCAAGTAGTATTTATAAAAGGATGGGAGGCAAGAGATAATACCTTAAAAACCCTGACATTGGTGGAATATGCCCAGAGACACACCATCCCATCCTGCCTTATGGGAATAGATGCCGAGAAGGCGTTTGATAGAGTGGGATGGTGTTTTCTACAAGAAACTCTAAAACAATGGGGGGTAGGGCCAGTGCTTTTAGAGAAAATAACGGCGTTGTATCATAATCCAACTGCGAAAATATGAACAAATGGTGAGGTATCTGATACAATCAGTATAGTGAATGGCACCCGACAGGGATGTCCATTGTCCTCTTTATTATATGTATTAGTTATGGAGCACCTAACAACAGCTATTAGGAACAATAGAGATATCTCTGGTATAGAAATAGGGGATAATGAATATAAAATGTCAGTTTATGCTGACGATCTATTATTATATATCACTAAGATTTGGTTACCTTGCCAAATCTAATTAAGGAGTTCAAGCGTTTTGGAAAGGTGTGTAATTTTAAAGTGAATTTTGATAAATTAGAAGCACTTAATATCACCTTACCAAATGTTACAGTAGATTTACTTAAAAAAAAACTTTTTTTTAAAATAACAACCTAATGTGCTTAAATATCTTGGTATATATATCCCTCGGGATATTTGTAAGATTCAGGAATGCAACTACCTCCCACTAGTGAAAAAAAAATCACAAAAATTACAACAATATGATAGAGGATTGTTTTCCTGGTTGGGAAGGATAAGTATCATAAAAATGGATATTCTACCTAAGATACTCTATATATTTCAGACTATCCCAATATTCCCCGCAGCAAAAAGCTTGAATCATCTATGGAAAATCATTAGGAGCTTTATATGGGCAGGGAAAACCGCCAGAATCAGTAGAGAAACATTGATTAAATTAAAACAAGACGGCGGGTTGGCCCTCCCAGATCTATCAATCTATCTTAGATCTGTGTTTATTACCAGGATAGTAGATTGGTTTCACAGGGCGGACAATAAGCAATGGGTTAGGTTAGAGGAAACGATTGCGGTGGTTAAACTGAAATCATTGCCTTGGATAAAAAAAGTAAATAGAACTTTAGAAGGAGAGCTTCCCTTTCTGGTGGCTTCAACACTGAAAGCGTGGGATGGAATATTGAAACAGGGAATAGGATCGACATATAGAGGTCCAATGACCCCTTTATTCGATAATCCTGAATTTCCACTAGCTAGGGAGGCTAGTTACTATCTTAAATGGCAAAGAAATGAAGATACCAGGATAGTTGAGACTATGGAAGGGAATAGGCTTCTCCCGTTTGAGGCTTTGGACATAGATTATAAAACAAATTGGATGCAATATAGACAGCTACAGAAGTATATCTGCTTATTGGCGAAAGAGGCGGAACTAGATAGACCACTCACAGATCTGGAAAGGCTGCTTCTACAAAAGCAAAAGCCAGTACACACACTCTCTAAGATATATAGATATTTAACCACTTGACGACCGCCGCACGACGATGTACGTCGGCAGAGCGGCACGGGCAGGCAAAAGGACTTAGAGGGACGTCCTTGCCTGCCCGCGGGTGGGGGGTCCAATCGGACCCCCCCTGGTGCCTGCGGCGGTCGGCAAACCCTCCCCAGCGATCGGTGGTGAGGGGGCGGCCATCCATTCGTGCCCCCCCCTCGCGATCGCTCCTGGCTAATGGGATCATTTCCCTGCCTCTGTATTGTACACAGAGGCAGAGGAAATGATGTCATCTCTCCTCGGCTCGGCATTTTCCGTTCCGCCGCCGAGGAGAGAAGACTGGAATGTGAGTTACACAAACACACACATCACAGTAGAACATGCCAGGCATACATTACACCCCCGATCCCCCCCGATTACCCCCCGATCCCCCCCGATCACCCCTCCCCCCCCTGTCACACTGACACCAAGCAGTTTTTTGTTTTTTTTTCTGATTACTGCATGGTGTCAGTTTGTGACAGTTAGTGTGGTGGGACAGTTACTGTTAGCCCCCTTTAGGTCTAGGATACCCCCCTAACCCCCCCAATAAAGTTTTAACCCCTTGATCACCCCCCCGTCGCCAGTGTCGCTAAGCGATCATTTTTCTGATCGCTGTATTAGTGTCGCTGGTGACGCTAGTTAGGGAGGTAAATATTTAGGTTCGCCGTCAGTGTTTTATAGTGACAGGGACCCCCATATACTTCCTAATAAAGGTTTTAACCCCTTGATTGCCCCCTAGTTAACCCTTTCACCACTGATCACCGTATAACTGTTACGGGTGACGCTGGTTAGTTCGTTTATTTTTTATAGTGTCAGGGCACCCGCCATTTATTACCGAATAAAGGTTTAGCCCCCTGATCGCCCGGTGGTGATATGCGTCGCCCCAGGCAGCGTCAGATTAGCGCCAGTAGCGCTAACATCCACGCACGCAGCATACGCCTTCCTTAGTGGTATAGTATCTGAATGGATCAATATCTGATCAGATCTATACTAGCGTCCCCAGCAGTTTAGTGTTCCCAAAAACGCAGTGTTAGCGGGATCAGCCCAGATACCTGCTAGCACCTGCGTTTTGCCCCTCCGCCCAGCCCAGCCCAGCCCACCCAAGTGCAGTATCGATCGATCACTGTCGCTTACAAAACACTAAACGCATAACTGCAGCGTTCGCAGAGTCAGGCCTGATCCCTGCGATCGCTAACAGTTTTTTTGGTAGCGTTTTGGTGAACTGACAAGCACCAGCCCCAGGCAGCGTCAGGTTAGTACCAGTAGCGCTAACACCCACGCACGCACCGTGCACCTCCCTTAGTGGTGTAGTATCTGAACGGATCAATATCTGATCCGATCAGATCTATACTAGCGTCCCCAGCAGTTTAGGGTTCCCAAAAACGCAGTGTTAGCGGGATCAGCCCAGATACCTGCTAGCACCTGCATTTTGCCCCTCCGCCCGGCCCAGCCCAGCCCACCCAAGTGCAGTATCGATCGATCACTGTCACTTACAAAACTCTAAACGCATAACTGCAGTGTTCGCAGAGTCAGGCCTGATCCCTGCGATCGCTAACAGTTTTTTTGGTAGCGTTTTGGTGAACTGGCAAGCACCAGCAGCCTAGTACACCCCGGTCGTAGTCAAACCAGCACTGCAGTAACACTTGGTGACGTGGCGAGTCCCATAAGTGCAGTTCAAGCTGGTGAGGTGGCAAGCACAAGTAGTGTCCCGCTGCCACCAAGAAGAAGACCAACAGGCCCGTCGTGCCCATAATGCCCTTCCTGCTGCATTCGCCAATCCTAATAATTGGGAACCCACCACTTCTGCAGCGCCCGTACTTCCCCCATTCACATCCCCAACCAAATGCAGTCGGCTGCATGAGAGGCATTTTCTTTATGTCCTCCCGAGTACCCCTACCCAACGAACCCCCCAAAAAAGATGTTGTGTCTGCAGCAAGCGCGGATATAGGCGTGACACCCGCTATTATTGTCCCTCCTGTCCTGACAATCCTGGTCTTTGCATTGGTGAATGTTTTGAACGCTACCATACATTAGTTGAGTATTAGCGTAGCGTACAGCATTGCACAGACTAGGCACACTTTCACAGGGTCTCCCAAGATGCCATTTTGAGAGACCCGAACCTGGAACCGGTTACAGTTATAAAAGTTAGTTACAAAAAAAAGTGTAAAAAAAAAAAATTAAAAAATATATAAAATTTAAAAAAAAATAGTTGTCGTTTTATTGTTCTCTCTCTCTCTATTCTCTCTCTATTGTTCTGCTCTTTTTTACTGTATTCTGTTCTGCAATGTTTTATTGTTATTATGTTTTATCATGTTTGCTTTTCAGGTATGCAATTTTTTATACTTTACCGTTTACTGTGTTTTATTGTTAACCATTTTTATGTCTTCAGGTACGCCATTCACGACTTTGAGTGGTTATACCAGAATGATGCCTGCAGGTTTAGGTATCATCTTGGTATCATTCTTTTCAGCCAGCGGTCGGCTTTCATGTAAAAGCAATCCTAGCGGCTAATTAGCCTCTAGACTGCTTTTACAAGCAGTGGGAGGGAATGCCCCCCCACCATCTTCTGTGTTTTTCTCTGGCTCTCCTGTCTCAACAGGGAACCTGAGAATGCAGCCGGTGATTCAACCAGCTGACCATAGAGCTGATCAGAGACCAGAGTGGCTCCAAACATCTCTATGGCCTAAGAAACCGGAAGCTACGAGCATTTCTGACTTAGATTTCGCCGGATGTAAACAGCGCCATTGGGAAATTGGGAAAGCATTTTATCACACCGATCTTGGTGTGGTCAGATGCTTTGAGGGCAGAGGAGAGATCTAGGGTCTAATAGACCCCAATTTTTTCAAAAAAGAGTACCTGTCACTACCTATTGCTATCATAGGGGATATTTACATTCCCTGAGATAACAATAAAAATGATTAAAAAAAAATATGAAAGGAACGGTTTAAAAATAAGATAAAAAAGCAAAAAAATAATAAAGAAAAAAAAAAAAAAAGCACCCCTGTCCCCCCCCTGCTCTCACGCTAAGGCAAACGCAATCGTTGGTTTGGCGTCAAATGTAAACAGCAATTGCACCATGCATGTGAGGTATCACTACGAAGGTCAGATCGAGGGCAGTAATTTTAGCAGTAGACCTCCTCTGTAAATCTAAAGTGGTAACCTGTAAAGGCTTTTAAAGGCTTTTAAAAATGTATTCAAATTGTTTCCACTGCACGTTTGTGCGCAATTTTAAAGCATGTCATGTTTGGTATCCATGTACTCGGCCTAAGATCATCTTTTTTATTTCATCAAACATTTGGGCAATATAGTGTGTTTTAGTGCATTAAAATTTTAAAAAGTGTGTTTTTTCCCCAAAAAATGCGTTTGAAAAATTGCTGCGCAAATACTGTGTGAAAAAAAAATGAAACACCCACCATTTTAATCTGTAGGGCATTTGCTTTAAAAAAAAAAATAATGTTTGGGGGTTCAAAGTAATTTTCTTGCAAAAAAAAAAAATTTTTTCATGTAAACAAAAAGTGTCAGAAGGGGCTTTGTCTTCAAGTGGTTAGAAGAGTGGGTGATGTGTGACATAAGCTTCTTAATGTTGTGCATAAAATGCCAGGACAGTTCAAAACCCACCTAAATGACCCCATTTTGGAAAGTAGACACCCCAAGCTATTTGCTGAGAGGCATGTCAAGTCCATGGAATATTTTATATTGTGACAAAAGTTGCGGGAAAGAGACAAATTTTTTTTTTTTTTTGCACAAAGTTGTCACTAAAAGATATATTGCTCAAACATGCCATGGGAATATGTGAAATTACACCCCAAAATACATTCTGTTGTTTCTCCTGAGTACGGGGATACCACATGTGTGAGACTTTTTGGGAGCCTAGCCACGTACGGGACCCCGAAAATCAAGCATCGCCTTCAGGCTTTCTAAGGGCGTAAATTTTTGATTTCACTCTTCACTGCCTATCACAGTTTTGGAGGCAATGGAATGCCCAGGTGGCACAAACCCCCCCCCCAAATGACCCTATTTTGGAAAGTAGACACCCCAAGATATTTGCTGAGAGGTATAGTGAGTATTTTGCAAACCTCACTTTTTGTCACAAAGTTTTGAAAATTGAAAAAGAAAAAAAAAAGTTTTTTCTTGTCTTTCTTCATTTTCAAAAACAAATGAGAGCTGCAAAATACTCACCATGCCTCTCAGCAAATAGCTTGGGGTGTCTACTTTCCAAAATGGGGTCATTTGGGGGGGGGGGGGTTGTGCCACCTGGGCATTCCATGGCCTCCAAAACTGTGATAGGCAGTGAAGAGTGAAATCAAAAATTTACACCCTTAGAAATCCTGAAGGCAGAGATTGGTTTTCGGGGCCCCGTACGCGGCTAGGCTCCCAAAAAGTCCCACACATGTGGTATCCCCATACTCAGGAGAAGCAGCTAAATGTATTTTGGGGTGCAATTCCACATATGCCCATGGCCTGTGTGAGCAATATATCATTTAGTGACAACTTTGTGCAAAAAAAAAAAATTTGTCACTTTCCCGCAACTTGTGTCAAAATATAAAATATTCCATGGACTCAACATGCCTCTCAGCAAATATCTTGGGGTGTGTACTTTCCAAAATGGGGTCATTTGGGGGGGGGGGGGGTTGTGCCATCTGGGCATTTTATGGCCTTCAAAACTGTGATAGGTAGTGAGGAGTGAAATAAAAAATTTACGCCCTTAGAAATCCTGAAGGCGGTGATTGGTTTTAGGGGCCCCGTACGCGGCTAGGCTCCCAAAAAGTCCCACACATGTGGTATCCCCGTACTAAGGAGAAGCAGCTGAATGTATTTTGGGGTGCAATTCCACATATGCCCATGGCCTGTGTGAGCAATATATCATTTAGTGACAACTTTTTGTAATTTTTTTTTTTTTTGTCATTATTCAATCACTTGGGACAAAAAAAATTAATATTCAATGAGCTCAACATGCCTCTCAGCAATTTCCTTGGGGTGTCTACTTTCCAAAATGGGGTCATTTGGGGGGGGTTTGTACTGCCCTGCCATTTTAGCACCTCAAGAAATGACATAGGCAGTCATAAACTAAAAGCTGTGTAAATTCCAAAAAATGTACTCTAGCTTGTAGACGCTATAACTTTTGCGCAAAGCAATAAATATACACTTATTGACATTTTTTTTACCAAAGACATGTGGTGGAATACATTTTGGCCTAAATGTATGACTAAAATTGAGTTTATTGGATTTTTTTTATAACAAAAAGTAGAAAATATCATTTTTTTTCAAAATTTTCGGTCTTTTTCCGTTTATAGCGCAAAAAATAAAAACGGCAGAGGTGATCAAATACCATCAAAAGAAAGCTCTATTTGTGGGAAGAAAAGGAGGCAAATTTCGTTTGGGTACAGCATTGCATGACCGCGCAATTAGCAGTTAAAGCGACGCAGTGCCAAATTGGAAAAAGTCCTCTGGTCCTTAGGCAGCATAATGGTCCGGGGCTGAAGTGGTTAATCTCAAATAACAATCTACATGAATTAACGTATATTAAAAAACGGGAGGCAGAAATGGGGATGACTATACCCAAAGAAAAATGGGAAAGGGCAATTAATTTAACACAAAAACTATCGATCTCCTATAGACATCAGGAGAGGAATTTTAAAATTTTGGCAAGATGGTACAGATTCCCCGTAGATCTACATAAGATAAATCCAGATAATGAAGACATCTGCTGGAGATGTCAGAAAGCGAAGGGTACAATGTCGCACATATGGTATTCTTGCCCGGGGGTTCAAAATTTTTGGGAAAAATTTTTTGAAATATATAGGGCAATAACAGGAATTAATGTACAGCCCGATATATTTATAACAGTACTTTCTATGATTCCTGGGTCATTAAAAAGCATAAGAAAAGGTATCCTTTAACATTTTGTAACAGCAGCACGCACAATTATAGCAAGGAAATGGAAAAGTAAAGTGGAACCATCTATAAGGGAATGGGAATGTGAGCTGGGCGATATGCGATCAATAGAAGAGAGGATGTCTATAGAATCTGGGATAAAAAAACAGGTGTTGGCCTCCTGGCAGGCTTGGGGAGAGTATAAAGCCTCTCTTCATTAGGAACATGGAAAGGGGGAGAAGATTGGAGTGTTTTTTTTTTGTTTTTTTTTTAGGGGGTGTGTGTGGATGGAGCGAATGTTATAGTATGTTTTATTAATGGGTGGTCAGGGGTTTTGGGGTTTTATAGTTAGTTAGAATAATAGAGAAATGAAAGTGTGGCCATCAGTTGGATTGTCAGGTTGGGGTTCATAATTGACCAATTCATAGAGGTTTGAACTGGAAGTGGAACCCCTGAGAAGAATATTATATAAACAAAAGTTTTCATTTTATCACTGACAATAGACAAAAATTTATGTGTTGAATGTATGGATAAAAATTTTTGTAAGAATGTACTGATAAATAAATATATATAAAAAAGAATACCAAATTGAATATTGAGGGAAAAGATCCAGAACCCCTTAATCAGTATGAGTTACCACTAGAATAAATTGGTCCAGTTTCTGCCATTATTGAAGAGTTTGCACAACTTGGAATTGTAAAGAAAGCTAATTCAGTGGTAAATAACTTTATTTGCGTTCTTTCTTTTTAAGAATGTTCCAGACAAGTTGATTTGGCCACACCTAATGTTTTTGCTATCTCTCTGATGGGTTTGTTTTGTTTTTTCAGCCTAATGATAGCTTGCTTCACTGATAGTGACAGCTCTTTGGATCTCATATTGAGAGTTGACAGCAACAGATTCCAAATGCAAATAGCACACTTGAAATGAACTCTGGACCTTTTATCTGCTCCTCGTAAATGGGATAATGAGGGAATAGCAAACACCTGGCCATGGAACAGCTGAGCAGCCAATTGTCCCATTACTTTTGGTCCCTTAAAAAGTGGGATGCACATATACAAACTGTTGTAATTCCTACACCGTTCACCTGATTTGGATGTAAATACCCTCAAATTAAAGCTGAAAGTCTGCAGTTAAAGCACATCTTGTTCGTTTCATTTCAAATCCATTGTGGTGGTGTATGGAGCCAAAAAGGTTAGAATGGTGTCAATGTCCCAATATTTATAGATCTGACTGTTGACCAATGGGGTCCAAATGAGAAAAATGCCTTTGAAGTGTTGAAAAAAGATTTGCAGAATGCTCCAGCATTAAGTACAATAGAGGTTTGTTATAAAACATATTTTGTTTTGAAAACTCATGTATCTGAGAATGCCATCTCAGTAACGTTGTCTCAATTACAAGAAGGTAAGGAGAAAATAATTCCGTCAATAAATTTTTTTCCTTACGTTGAGTATAAGAATTAAGTCGTATTTCGTAATTCGTGTCCGAAATTCAATTTAAATTCGTACGAATTACAAATTTTCGTTAGGTTCGTTAACTTTTTGTAACAATTACGAATGTTCGTTATGATGAATTTATCATTATGAGGGGCTCACACCATCCCTGTGCTGTGCTGACTTCCTGGGTTTTTAACTTTTAGGTTTGTTAACTTTTCGTAACAATTACGAATGTTCGTTATGATGAATTTATCATTACGAGGGGCTCCCACATCCCTGTGTTGTGCTGACTTCCTGGGTTTTTAACTTTTAGGATCGTTAACTTTTCGTAATAATTATTAATGTTCGTTAGGAATTTGGATCCGAAATTCATAAACGAAATTTCGTATTTAGTACAAAATTCGGCAGCATAGAAATTCGTATTTTGGATCCTACCGAATGTACGAACTTACAGAAATTCGTACGAATTTTCGATTCGTACGAAACTAATCGAACATGTCTACTAAGTGTTTACTATACAATTAAAACTACAGAGAGCATAGTAAAATCAAACAAAATCATTGTACAAACACCTGACTGCTCACTAAAAGGTATTTTTGAGAACAATAGTTTTAGAGAATGTTGGAAAACATATCCTCAATGGTTCAAAGCTTTATCATCCAAACACATTCAGATAGATGTAAAAGGAAGACATCTTCAGGAAAGTACACCAGCACATGTTTATACAGCTGTATCTGAGAAGTCTTTACCTCAGGTTTCCAGCATAAGAACAGAGAAGGACATTGAACCAGTACTTGTTACTGCAGAACAGTATAACACTAGAATAAGAGCTTCAACACAGAATACAATTATGCATATTTCTAATCTTTTAGAGATGAGAACAAAGGCATAGTCCATTGTCATATCTGGGGTGATACAAAACCTTTCTTTGTTTGTGAAAACAAGGATTTGTATCATGACCAAAAGGAGGTGTTGCGTTCTGTCATACCTAAACTTCACAGTACATATGTTTTATAGTTTAGGCCATCTTAGACAGGATAAGGACAGTACATTGTCCTACAGAAGTTCTCTTTGAAGGAAAATATAAGATAGTATTTTTTTACATATAGTTTATCAAATTCACAGAGTTATTGTCCCATAATGTTTTAACATTTGTTGAAAAAAAAAAGTTACAAGAATTTAATGTAAATATTTTATGCCTAATTAATGATTCTGGATCTCTTTTACAGAAATTGCATCTAAAATCAAATATGGAAGATAAGCTATTATAAAGAGAATATCAGGAAATTCAAAGTTAAAGAAGAGATCCTTTCAGGAAGAATATTGGACAAAAGATTTATACTTCATATTTATGACTGTTTTATCTTATTCAACAAGGTTTTTCTAACCTAACATAACTCGAAAAAGAAATTTTAAAGACATTTAATGAAGAAAAAAATGAATCAGAAGAAACTTTATCTATCTACTATAGATAAATAATTTAGGACTGAAACATTTGTCCACATATACATTTTTTGATTATCCAATTATTCTGATATTAATGCTCATATTAAGCTAGGATTATCATTATTATTTTTATTTATTTTTCCTTATTCATATATTGAATATTTTTTTAGTTTACAACTGCACAATCATTCTAGTTAATAGAACATCTTTTGTTCATAACTTAAGAAACATATCATTCTTAAAAGAACAATGGAACATTACTATTATTATTAATAAATATTGATATTAGTCATCATTATGTTATACATTTTTAAAATCTATATCATTATTTTTGAATAGATAGCTCTAAGAGGAGTTAAAGTAAAGGGAAAAGCAATTAGAAGGAGAGTTATTTCTAGCTGCTTCAGCTCTGAGGAATATTGTATCCGATCATTTGATACAAGGATGTGTATATGTGATATGAATTATATTTTGAATGTATTAAATTAAATTTAATATGATTAATCATAATTCAGGGGGGATTGTTAAAATATAATTCCAAAGTCATAATCCGGCACTTATAGGTGTTATATTATATTCATGGCAAGCTTGCAAAACATATTTGGTTTTATGATTAGTCATAATAAATATAGTATGTGTGAATGACCTTGATAATTTGATTTGATATGATTCTTCATCTAAAGCTGAGTATTGCTGGTCGTTTCTGGTGTATGAGAATGACATATAAGGTATCTTGGTATAGAACAGGGATATGCAATTAGCGGACCTCCAGCTGTTGCAAAACTACAAGTCCCATCATGCTTTTGCCTCTGGGTGTCATGCTTGTGGCTGTCAGACTCTCGCTATGCCTCATGGGACTTGTAGTTCTGCAACAGCTGGAGGTCCACTAATTGCATATCACTGGTATAGAATGTCATGGGAAGACAAAAGTAGACACGCATCTACGTAGCTAGAGGAATATTACATATTTGTTTACAGTGTATCCTGTTAAGTTAGTTTAGTGTAGTCTCAGACATAATAATAAGTATTAGTATGTAGTTAAAGTTGGTGATATGTGTTCATATTAGTAGATGTTTGGTTATATGACATTACATGATCAGCACATTACTTCAAGTACATAGAGTGTTACATGTTGGCTTGTCAATCAAACTCCATATTACTCTCTGAGTTAGTATCTCCTTTTGGATAGCATATTGCTGAAGTTAGCAGAAATGAATGTGTGCCATGCAAGGTTCTAAGTTTTTGTGAGGTTATGACGTTCACATGTAACATATAAAGCCAACGCTTCCGAATTGGAGGTCAGACAGACACACACGCACCCACTAGGAGAGATGACACAGACATATTTACATGAAGACTTTGACAAGTTGGAACAGCTGAATTTTCCCAGAAGTCTAATGCCCCGTACACACGGTCGGATTTTCCGATGGACAATGTCCGATCGGAGCGTGTTGTCGGAAATTCCGATCGTGTGTGGGCGCCATCGGACATTTTCCATCGGATTTTCCGACACACAAAGTTGGACAGCAGGAGATAAAATTTTCCGACAACAAAATCCGATCGCGTCAATTCCGACCGTGTGTGGCCTGTTCCGACGCACAAAGTGCCACGCATGCTCAGAAGAAATTCAGACACGGGACAGCTCGTTCTGGTAAACTTAGCGTTCGTAATGGATAAAGCACTTTCGTCATGCTGCAATGTTCAAAATGGTTTAATACAGCGCACTCTCTTCTTCTTTATAATGTGACAAGAATTAAGTCGTTTTGATGCTCATATTCACACACACTTCTCACAAACTTTTTTCGTTACTATTTATCGCGATTCCCTCAATATATTTTGATTTCTCACATCTGACAACATATTTTTTTTTTAGGTTTTTTTACTTTAATGTAGAATCTTTTTTTGTGTTTCTCTTTTTATTTGTTTTTTTTTGGTGATTTGGATTTGTATTCCCGAAAATGTTTGTGTGTGTTTTTGGTGACAAGTTCCCACAACACCACTAATATGTTGTTCTATTTAATCTGTAGGAGATTGTTTGGTGTTGTCCCTTGTTAATTTCACATTGTACTTTAGAAATGTACCTGAATCGTCACCAACAAACTGTCCTTTTTTGATGAAAACACACACAGGAGAGTAGAATTTACCTAAAAATATTTTATTAAGGGCTCACAACTATAAACAAAGAGGGAGGCAACGCTGGAGAAACTGCAGAAGTGGGTGAAGCCTTGGACCCCCGGGGCAGACATCAATTATTTAAAAGTAAAATTGGTGGCCTGAGGAGTCCATATCTAAGGGAGGGCAGTCTGGTCCAGAAGTCCCAGAGATCCGGAAAGCAGCAGATGACATCTGTGTCCCCAGGCTGTGGTCATACGAGAGACTGCATCTTCTGTCAGACCAGACTGAACCCAGGGCCATCACTCTTTGGTCTTCTTTCCACGCTTCCTTCCAGCCTTTGGCTGTGGTGGTGGTGGAGTTGTGGCAGCAGGAGGAGGAGGAGGAGGATCGTCCCTCTCCATGACATCTGTCTTGTGTGTCAGTTCCCCACTCTCCCCCTTACGTAGGACTTTATAAATCAGGTCCTCAGAGATCTTGCGTTGACCCTCCTGCATGCCCTGCAATTTTGTGGCAGCCATGCAGGCAAAGGCCTCTTCAGGACTGGGGAAGGCTCGGAGGGACGCAGAAGCCTCCTGGATCAGCCTGTACGCTGAATCCTGCACGGGACTCGGAGTGGCCTTCCTGGCCCTTTTGTATGGCAGGCGGAGGGGAGGAACCTGAGACTCAGTCAGGCTGCGACTGGTCCCAGGCTTCTCTTGGCTGACACTTAGCCCCGCCTCCTCCTGGCTGCCACTAATCCCCGCCTCCTCCTGGCTGACACTAATAATCCCCGCCTCCTCCTGACTGCCACATTCCACAACCTCCTCCTGGCTGAGGTCTTCCTGTGTATGAAAAAGGGACATAGTTTTAGTTTTTTATTCATCAATCACACACAATTTTCACCTCCTGACTGCTGCAAATTGAATGTTAACAAATATAACAGACTATCCTTCTGAGCCCAGCATTTTGCATTCTTGTCCCAATTTTGGGTGCCCACTACTGTCTATTGATATGTAAAACACTTTTTTCAATCAGCAATTAGTGATCAATAATAACATCTAGTAAACATCATTTATTTATTGTCCTGAAATCTGTAGAAGAATGCTATACCTGACTCCAGCTGGGCTCCTCCACTTCTTCCTGGCTGGAAGGCCCAGGTTGGACATTGGAAGCCTCAGCTGGGGTGGAAGGAAGCGTGGAAGGAAGAGTGGAGAGGGATTCCCTGACTTCAGTGTGGTCTGACAGAAATCGCAGTCTCTCATAGTACCACAACCTGGGGACATAAACGTCATCTGCTGCAGCTCCGGACCTCTGGGAATCTGTGACCTTCTTGCGCTCCCTCAGATATGTGCTCCTCAGGCCACCAATTTTAGCTTTCAAATAAGGGATGGTTGCTGTGGGGACCACCGGCTTCACCAACTCCAGCAGTTTCTCCAGCGCTGCCTGCCTCTTCTGTTTGTGGTTGTAATGGGGATGTCTCACCTGCCACAGACAGGGCAGCTCTCTGTACTTGTCAATAAACAGGGGCAGGAAATTGTGGTCGTTGAACCCATCCATTTTCTATGCAAGACACAACACAAGACAAACTCTAATGTCAGGCCAAACTCCCCTAATCTTGTTACAATATAGGCTTCAATTTCGAAGCAGTATAGGGCCAAGTTTAGATCCTACCTTCGTTAGCACGATCGGCGTCTCCGATGCTCCTTCCTCCGCTCACAGATCGTACGTAAGACGCGCGCGTTACGATTTATACACACTGCGCATGCGTATAACTCCGCCCGCCCCTGACGTTCTTTCTATTCTATTCCCCGCCCCTTTTCGTTCGGCGCAGTGGAGGAAGAGCACATGGTGGATAGACAGCAGGATCCTGATAATTGGAGCAACGAGGAGGAGGAGGAGGAGGAAAGGCCGGAGCCTGAAACGTCCCGATCCAGAAGGAGATTAAAGGACTCAAATATGTCCTTTGGGGAGATGTTGGAGATGGTGGACATCCTGAAGAAGGCCGACTATGATGGAAAGTATGGGCCTTACCCCAACCCCAATGTCCGAAAGGCCAAGATCATGGCGAAAGTGGTCAGGAGTCTGCACCGGAAATTCGGGGTACGACGATCGAAAGATCAGCTCAGGAAGCGGTGGTCGGACCTGAAATTACGAGAACATGAGCAGTACAGAAAGATCCGGAGAGTGCTGCAAAAAAGTAAGTAGTTGTGCTGTGTTCCTATTTTTTTTGTGTTTATTACGTTCGTGCTGCTCCATGTGCTTTTAGGAACTGTTGTACAGTTTAAAATGGCAACTTTCATGTTCATGGGCACATTATTTGTTCGGATCACACATTTTTTTGGCGGACTATAAAATACCATTGTTTAGGCCATATGCATTTGGCCACCATTTTGAGGCCCTATACTTGTCTTCAAAGAATTGGGTTGTGTAGATGGCTTTGTTACTAGAATGAAATGCAAAATAGATTCTGTGTAAGGAGAGGACACTCAGCAGCTGTTTTCACATCTGGACACTGGAGCACTAGTGTGGGACCCCAGAACACCATTTTTATTAGGGGGGCCACACAGGTGCTCCAGTGTATACTATGGGGGGGCTACATCTGTGAAGCTTGTACTAAACAGGTAAAGTATTGAAGCTTGACAAAGGACACTAAAAAAACTACATATTGGAACTCGGCTAAAATAGATAATTGTACCCCACTTCCAAGCAATGTTTCATCTTTATAGTTCTGCCATCAAATATCTGTGTGCTAATTATACCATTTTTGTTTTACATAGGGGAGAAAAGACTCGGAGGACACCCCTCATCCGAGGAGACCAGAGACCCCCCTCTGGAAGAAGGGGAAATCCACCCAACACAAGCTGAGCAGGAGGAAGAAGACGTGGTGGAACTAGTCACCACAACAGGTGAGTGTCTGCGACCACAGGCTCAGATAAGAGATGGATGGCGGCATATTTTTTAGACCTAATTTATTTTGGGTTCCTCTCTTTTTAGGTGATCGTGAGGTTGTGGATGAAGATCCTTTCACATCAGAAAGTGCCCAGATCATGATCGGGGAGATCATGGGGTGTAATTTACAATTGGAAAACATCAAGCAAAACATCAATGATGTTATTCCAAAATATAAAAACATCATTGATGTTTTGGGGCGAGTTTAAAGCCCCTCCAAATCACTTTCTTCTTTTGTCTGCTACAATGTGCTAAATGTTTTTGTGATTTTTCCCAAAGCCAAATTTGGAGGATGCACACAGTGTGTCAACATGTGCTATCTGCCATCACGGGAGATCAATGGACGCGTTTTGGGGGTGCAACCCCTTCCTCAATAATAAAGTAGCGGTGAGGAAAGGCTTTCTCCCCCAAAACACATCCCTTGATCCCCCCTGATGGCAGATAGCACATGTTGACATTGTGAAATTTGTGTGCATCTTCCAAATTTGGCTTTGCCAGGGGTGATTTCCCCCCATCTGAACGCAATATCAAACACAGTTCCTAAATACTCATGTCTGATATTGCCTTCCAGTTCTACCAAATGTGAACTTTGTAAGATCAAGATTTGTGTCTTACTTGTGGGTTTTACACAGGCCTGTTTTCTATAAAATGCACATTTTGATTTTGGATAATGGCACCACAAAAATTGTTATACAACAAACATGTTGGTTTGTCAGAAAAACCTTTGGTAAATGCACATGTGATTGTGCAGGTATTAAAAAGATTGTTCATCAAGAATGTGTGGATTATTGTCTCAACGCTACAACACTTTTGGGGTGATGTAATTGTTGTTTTATGAGAAAATGGGGGTAATTTCCTAAGGGGAAATCCACTTTGCACTACAAGTGCAGTTTCAGTGCAGTTGCAAGTGCACTTGTAGTGAAAAGTGTCTTTGCATTTAGTAAATAACAGCCAACAGTGCTTTGTATAAGGTTACACAATCACGATATTTTCTGCACTCCACACATTTCTGTCAGGGTCAGCTCAAACAAACACAAGCAGTAAATGTCCACAAAGAAGAGCCTGGGGGGAGATGCCTGTCGAGAACTTGAGGTCCTGCAGACTTCTCCCTGTGGCCAAATACCGCAGGGTAGCGACCAACCTCTGCTCCGGAGTGATGGCTTGCCTCATGCAGGTATCCTGCCTGCTGATATAGGGGGTCAGCGAAGCCAACAAACGGTGAAACACGGGGTCCGTCATCCTGAGAAAGTTCCTGAAATCATCAGGATTATTCTCACGGATCTCACAGAGCAAAGGCATATGAGAGAACTGGTCACGCTGAAGCAACCAATTCTTGGTCCATGAACTCCTCCCCACCCTGTTCATGGACTGGACTTGTGTCAAGGTCAGGACCCCAACACCAAGCCCCCGCACAGCACGAACTCTATGAGGAGTACGCATACGAAACATGGCTAGAAAACGGTCGGCTGCTCAGAACGAAGTAACAGAACGCACTGAAGAACAGCAAGGCCTGTGAAGAGCGACCTGAAAAACAGTAACGAACGAACAAGAATACAATGACTACTTAAAGTCACGCGGAACTTGCTGCACGCACTGAAGAGCAGATACAAACCCACAAGCACAAACTGAACGGCAGAAAACGATCTGAAAGCCACGAGTCTGAAAAAGCACGAATCGTCTCTCACCAAACTTTTACTAACACGAGATTAGCAAAAGGAGCCCAAAGGGTGCCGCGCTTGGTTCTGAACCGGCCTTTTCTAGTCTCGTCGTACGTGGTGTACGTCACCGCGTTGTTGGCGATCGGAAATTCCGACAACTTTGTGCGACCGTGTGTAGGCAAAACAAGTTTGAGCCAACATCCGTCGGAAAAATCCGAGGATTTTGTTGTCGGAATGTCCGAACAAAGTCCGACCGTGTGTACGGGGCATAAGAACGCCATTGCCTGCTTCTTTTTGGTTACACAAGACAGCATGGAGACCGAAGGCAGCAGCCATGAAGCACAAATGCTTGTAAAGGCTTATTATAGCTTTATAACTATTTATTCTATTTCATATATTTTTTCCTACACTGAACTGAACTATTGTACTTTTTACATTGTATTTATGATGCCAACTGTGTGACAATAAACTCACACTTTGTTTTAAGTCAGTCTGACTATCAATGCTATTCATCCAGAAACGCCCTTGAGATACAAGAATATAGATATTATTTTCATTCTTCACAAAGCATTACAGAAAGCTGAAATAAGGTCGAAGTCAGATAATTACACAAGTTGCATTTTAAAATATGTGTAATCATTTTTTGTTTAATACATAACTGCGATAACTGGTGTTATAAAATCGTATAAACACATACAGTGCCATGAAAAAGTATTCAAACCCCTGGAAATTTTCCACACTTTGTCATGTTACAACCAAAAACTTAAATGTATCTTATTGGGATTTTATGTGATAGACCAATACAAAGTGGCACATAATTGTGAAGTGAAAGGAAAATGATAAATGGTATTCCAAATTTTTCACAAATAAATATGCGAAAAGTGTGGGGTGCATTTGTATTCAGCCCCCCTGAGTCAATACTTTGTAGAACCACCTTTCGCTACAAATATAGCTGCCAGTCTTCTTTTTGGGTATGTCTCTATCAGCTTTGCACATCTAGAAAGTGACATTTTTGCCTGTTTTTCTTTGCAAAATAGCTCAAGCTCTGTCAGATTGGATGGAGAGCGTCTATAAACAGCAATTTTCAAGTCTTGCCACAGATTCTTAATTGGATTTAGGTCTGGACTTTGGCTGGGCCATTCTAACACATGAATATGCTCTGTTCTAAACTATTCCATTGTAGCTCTGGCTGTATGTTTAGGGTCGTTGTCCTGCTGGAAGGTGAACCTCCGCCCCAGTCTCAAGTATTTTGCAGACTTTCTTCTTACATTGCCCTGTAATTGACTCCATCCATCTTCCCATCAACTCTGACCAGCTTCTCTGTCCCTGCTGAAGAAAAGCATCCTCACAACTTGATGCTGCCAACACCATGTTTCAAGGTGGGGATGGTGTGTTCAGGGGGATGTGCACTGTTAGTTTTGTGACGTACATAGCATTTTGATTTTAGGCCAAAAAGTAAAATTTTGGTCTCATCTGACCCGAGCACCTTCTTCCATGTTTGCTGTGTCCCCCACATGGCTTCTCGTAAGCTGCAAACAGGACTTCCTATGGCTTGCTTTCAACAATGGCTTACTTCTTACCACTCTTCCATAAAGGCCAGATTTGTGGCTTGCATGACTAATAGTTGTCCTGTGGAAAGATTCTCCTACCTGAGCTGTGGATCTCTGCAGCTCCTCCAGAATTACCATGGGCCTCTTGGCTGCTTCTCTGATTAATGCTCTCCTTGCCCGTCCTGTCAGTTTAGCTGGACAGCCATGTCTTGGTAGGTTTGCAGTTGTGCCATACTCTTTCCATTTTTGGGTGATGGATTGAACAGTGCTCCGTGAGATGTTCAAAGCTTGGGATATTTTTTAAAAACCTAGCCCTACTTTAAGCTTCTCCACAACTTTATCCCTGACCTGTCTGGTGTGTTCCTTTGCCTTCTTTATGCTGTTTGGTCAATAAGGTTCTCTAACAAACCTCTGAGGGCTTCACAGAACAGGTGTATTTATACTGAGATTAAATTACACACAGGTGGACTCTATTTACTAATTAAGTGACTTATGACGGCAATTGGTTCCACTAGATTTTAGTTAGGGGTATCAGAGTAAAGGGGGCTGAATACAAATGCACGCCACACTTTTCACATATTTATTTGTAAAAAATGTATCATTTATCATTTTCCTCCCACTTCACAATTATGTGCCACTTTGTGTTGATCTATCACATAAAATCACAATAACATACATTTATGTTTTCGGTTGTACCATGACAAAATGTGGAAAATTTCAAGGGTTATGAATACTTTTTCAAGGCACTGTGTTGTATTAATATGATTCCAAAAGTTGTTCTTGACCTCTTTTTTTTTTTAGAAATTCTTTATTTTTACAGAAACAGCATTACAATTCCACCGAAACAACAGTTCACAATCATGACATAGCATTCAATATGAACCAAGCTAATCACATGGTTAACAAGTCTTGTCTTTAGAAATACTTTTGTGTTGTAGGATCATTCAATTATATGATGTTATATTGAATCTAAACTATGAACTTCTGCGAGCAACACCGTTTCTCATTTTTCTATAATTTTCTCAACCGAGTAGAACTCCAGGATGTAGAAAGCGGAAAGAAGGTAGAAAGGAAGATAGGGAGAGAATAAAAAAAAAAAAACTTGAGTGGGGTGGCAGAGGAAAAAAAAGGAGGGTAAAATTGGCCCAGTTGCCCCCCCATAGCATGTTGGAAGAGCTCTCTGGGACAGGTTAGGGGAGAAGCTACTGCTGAGGGGCTAGGGTGGACTGTTCCTTACAAATAAAATAAGGGGTCCAGACTTTCTCATCTTGCTCAGTCAGCACCATAATAAGGTTCTCTATTTGTTGAATTTCCGTTATCCTGACTAGCCAATGTGATCTAGTTGGAGGGGTGGTGCTCTTCCAGTTCTCTGTGTTTTTAAATCTGCAGCTTTCTGCAGCTTTTTTAAGTATGAATACTTTTTCAAGGCACTGTATTGTATTAATATGATTCCAAAAGTTCTTGACCTCTTTTTTTTTTAGGAATTATTTATTTTCACAGAAACAGCATTATAATTCCACCGAGCAACAGTTCACAATCATGACATAGCATTCAATATGAACCTGAATATGAAGCTAATCACATGGTTAACAAGTCTTGTCTTTATAAATACTTTTGTGTTGTAGTATCATTCAATTATATGATGTTATATTGAATCTACAGTACACTATGAACATCTGCGAGCAACACTGTTTATATATATATATATATATATATATATATATATATATATATATATATATATATATATGTGTAATAAATTGTACTTATGTTGTTTACCCCTTTTTATGCGGGTATTTTATGTATTTGTTTTTTATGTACTGTAACTTTTTTTAGCTTTTTTATGCTCATTTTTTTCTTGCTGTGCAAGAAAAATAAAACAATGATATTAATGATGGGGATTTTTTGATATGCACAGGATAGTTGGAAGGAACTTCTGTAACCATCAGGAGCCATTTGAATCCTATTGCACCCCAATAACCACCAAAAACATTAATTTCACCTTTCCCATTGACTCCAATTTTAGATTTTTACTAAAATTTCAGGGACAAAAAAAAAAAAAAAATCATTCATCCCTAAACATGAAGAGTATTTTACAAAAAAGCAGTTGTTAATGATAAACAGTGCATTAGTAAACTAATTAGCATTCAGGTAAGGTTTACATCTACTTTAAAACAAAGATTCTGAGAAATTTCTGGACATAGAGACATTGGGGTGTATTTTTTTAAGAAATGGGGACATTCGGCATCTAAGCAGGCCGTATTAATATACATAACGTTTATCCTCAACGTTCAGCCGTGTTTGGCAGCCAGGAGGGTTCAGGCAGGGCTGTGTTGTGGTTAAAGTGAATTATAGGAGATGTAATCACATTAGGCCCAGGGCATTGAGTCTGAGCAGATTAAATACTTGTAATGTCATTTGGCAGATGCCGGTCTCTTAATCTTTCACCTTATATAAATTCTGCTGCCAGGGGCAGTCTGGTTTCCCGATGTCGCTCAGTCATGGGTCAAGTGGCTTCCATGCCACATAGATGTGGTACCTACGTCCTGGAACTGCATGAATGGTATAGGTAATTTTTTGTATACATTTTGTCTGGTGTTTGTAAACTTTGATAACAAAGCCGAATTGAAGATGGCAGATGAGATGTATCTTCTTCACAGCCGTTTATGATAGCAAAAGAGTATAACTACACCTTTTTGGGGCCACAGGCAAAGGAGTCCTAAAAAGTGCCTGGCTACACAGTAAGTTATGCAGATACCAATAGCATTTAGCAAAAAATATATTTAATATCTCTAGAGGGCCTGCCTTTGAGATGAAGATTGGAGCGGCAGGGGTTCCTTAAAGTCTAAGCAAACCCTAATAATTCCCTTTAGTTCTGTTAAATTTTCTATTGAAAGCTTTTTTATATCTGTTTGTTAAGTGCAAAAAAGAAGTTGATTCTGCTGGAGATCCAGTGAGTACTGAGCAGTGAGTTTTTCCAGTTCTTTTGTTAATTGTTAACAGAATACATCTTCATTTGTGTCACCGTGATCCTATTTAGTACCGATTTAACATTAACTGTTAATTGATCATATTAATTATTAATATAATTATATTAAGTATTAACTGTTACGTGTAATTCTTTCTGCATATATGTGGGTGGGATCTCAAATAGGGCAGCATCATTTGTCTGTATTTTGAGAGTTTATAAGGGTTATCAAGATGCTCTTTCTTTTAACAAAAATTGGTGTGAGCTTTTTTTGCTGTCAGACCTGCTTTTCGCTCAATATGGATCTCCGAAACCGATATTGTTACTGTTAGATGTACCTGGAAGCCTACTGTACCATGCTTGTCTGTTACCACCATGCCTTGTTTATATTTGCTGTTTTGTGTAAGGCCCTTTTCACACGATCGGACCGCTCAGGTCCGCCTGTCAGTTTTGACGGAGGACCTGAACGGGCGCTCCATGTTAGCCTATGAGAGACATGTTCGCTGACATCCGACCCAGTCCGATCCGCTAAAAGCAGACGGATGGCCCTACGTCTGGATCCGTCGCTGGCTGCTTGGATCGGGTGAGATCTGACGAAAACGGACATGCTGTCCGTTTTCATCCAATTCCTCCATAGGCAGCAGCGGCGCCTGACAAGCCCCTCCCCGCTCAGTGAGCAGAGAGGGACCTGTCATCCGCTGGCTCAGCGGAGATCAACGGAGAGATCTCCCGCTGAGCCGGCGGACCGAGGCGGGCTCCGTGGAAACGGAGTCCGCCTCGTGTGAATGAGGCCTTATGCATTTTGACCATTTGTATTCAGAGCCTAAATGTTTCTACACTTCCAGTCTTTGTGTATTGTACATGTATACATGTATTTACCTGTACTGTAAACTACCTGATTTATTAGCAAAATAAAAAAAGCATAAAAAAATGCATTCAGAAGGAGGTCAGATGCAAAAGTCATAATGAGGTCAGAATCAAGTCAGAAGGATATCAAAATGTGTTCAGAAGGATGTCAGATGCAAGTCAGAATGAAATCAGAAAGGGGTCAGACACAAGTCAGTAGGTGACCAGAATATGCTCAGAAGGAGGTCAGATACAAGTCAGAATGAGATCAGAAAGGGATCAGAATCAAGCCAGTGGGAGATCCAAATATGCTCAGAAGGAGGTCAGATGCAAGTCAGAATCAGATCAGAAATGGGTCAGACACAAGTCAATAGGAGATCAGAAGAGAGGAATCTCCTGATAACACAAACACGCAAAAGTTTAAAGGTGGTTACAAGATGATCCCCCCACACTTGTTAGTACACTAATACATTACAAACCTATATATCTAACGTACTAATACAATATTTTTCTTGTTGTGTATATAATGTATACAATATTGTACTATACGGTACTATACCTTTCTGTTATATCTTTATTTTGAAATAAACTAAGATTGAAAGAGATCAGAAATGGGTCAGACACAAGTCAATAGGAGATCAGAATGTGCTCAGAAGGAGGTCAGATGCAAGTCAGAATCAGATCAGAAATGGGTCAGACACAAGTCAATAGGAGATCAGAATGTGCTCAGAAGGAGGTCAGATGCAAGTCAGAATCAGATCAGAAAGGGGTCAGAATCAAGTCAGAAGCTTATCCAAATGTGCTCAGAAGGAGGTTAGATGCAAGTCCGAATGGGATCAGAAAGGAGTCAGATACAAGTAAGAAGGAGATCAGAATGTGGCCAGGAGGTCAGATACAAGTCAGGATCAGATCAGAAATGGGTCAGATACAAGTAAGAAGGAGATGAGAATGTGGTCAGAAAGAGGTCAGATGCAAGTCAGAATGGGGTCAGAAGGGGGTCAGATACAAGTAAGAACGAAATCAGAATGTGGTCAGAAGGAGGTGTAGATTAGAAACATGTGTGAAAGAACTCCAAGACGACTGGAACTGATCCTAAATAGGTAGTCCGTTAAAAGCTGTAGAAAGAAATACACAGAAGAGAACTGGATGAAACAGACAACACAACTGATCTTTAGGTGTGGTTGATTGCTACGTGTAGTAAATTCAGGCTCAGAGGACAAAATCTATCCATAGTCAGTCACTAAATCACTAAAATCAATCAGATTTTAGTAATAGAGATTACATATAATTTAGGGTCCATTCAGAATTCTGTGTTGCAGTAACACATGCATTACCACAAGGCACATTATTGCACATAATATATGTTGCTGCATGCCATTGTCATTCATTTTGAACCGCACCCCAATGCAACGCATAACAAAGGCAACACACTTGCCTTGTAGCATGCAGCAATGTACGGCAACATGGTGTGTTGTATTCGAAAAAAAGGAACATCTTTAAGCACATTAGAGGTGCATTATCTGCATGTGGTAATGCACCACAAAGCTGGAAGAATTTAAGCTCAGGTAAAGTGTTAAAGTATATCTAAACCATTATATTTTAGTTTGAATAGAGGGAGGGTTAAAACTGCTGTCAGTTTTTTTGCAGTCTTGATATCAGTGTTTCATTAAGGAGATTTCCCTTCACTTCTTGTACTGTAGACTCAACAAGAAGTGAGAGGATATCATTGAAACTTGAGGGAAGTCCCCACTTAGACGTCATGGAAAGAAGTGTCTCAGTTGGAAGATTTCCCCTCAAATTATGTTCTGGTGGCAAGTCAAAATTTTGGATTCACCCTCATTTTTATACCCAGTTAAATTGATGTTTAAGACAATAAAAGAGTAAATCTCCCTACTGGGGACATAGATAGCAATAAAAACCTGACAGGTGTTCTCACTCTTCTCCACTATATCCATATCTTATACTTTAAAGTGGTTGTAAGCTTCTGACATGAAATATGAACAAAGCATATCCTTCTGTGTGCCTGTCTCAGTCCAGAGCACTAAGTGTCATTTCTGTCTGCTGCCTCATTCCTTTGCTAGCAACATGAGTCACTTTTGACAGGTTTTCCTGTCAAAAGAGAAAAAAAGGAAACAGAGAACGCTACAGCACACAGCCTGTGATTGACAGCCTCAGCTTTGTTCCTGTGTGCTGTGTGTGTCACTTCCCTCCAATCAGCTCTCAGAGCTCCCCTCACTGAGCTCTATAGAGTGTAACTTCAGCTCCTCACCCCTGCTTTCTGAAAGCTCAGACAAGCTGTATAAATTCTGCATGGCTGTAGAAAAGAGGTCGCTGCAGATAAACAGGTACAAATTATGTAGGAGGATTTGTTTCATCTCTGTGTATTACCTGAGGCTAGTGTCTTCATTGGGTATATGTAAAGGTTTACAACCACTTTAAGGCTTATTGTGAACTAATGTGATATTGGTTATATGGACTGGAAACTCCACCCGTGAAATCTCTCTAAAGAATTGATGGTTTGGCCTCATCCAGCAATGTCACTAATGTAAAATTAAACAATAACATGGTTTGATGGTTAGTCCTACTTATAATGGTCTTGGGTAAGGGTGGGGTCAGAGAGAACTCCTGTGGAGCCCATGGGGAATCTCTTCTGCATACCAGGCAATGGAATATTAGTTTTGGCTTGACTGGAAAACAGCAGGATGAGTTATATTTTACACTTACTAGACATGAGGAATGAAATTTTTACATGTTAACACCATCAACCAAAAAGCAGAAAAATCAGCACACTTGAAATAACTTACAGTCAGTAGGATGTATCCCTTGTGCTGATGCCTCTTTTGTTAGTAGAAATCCTCCCCCATCCATGTTTCCCCTCCACTGTGCCGCCTTAATCTTCCAGTGCAGTAAGAGAACTTTGGGACTGTCACAGGTTCACATAAAGTGTGACGGACTATGCTCACTCTTTCCGTCCAGCTCTGACATTTATAGAAGCCTTACTATAGCTTCTGTGAATGAAGGATGGGCAGATGATTAATAGCTCCATCCCCTCCATTCATAAATCGTGTTTTATTCATAGAAGCTATAGTACAGCTTCTATGAATGGATCAGCTGGGCAGAAAGGGCAGGCATAGTTGGGCTCTCTTGATGACAGCCTGTAACAGTCCCTTAGTTCTATCAACCCCCACCACGCCGGAAGATTACGGCAGCAAGCATGGGGGGGGGGGGGGTTGGGAGCATGAACGAAGGATGATTTCTCCTAACAGAAGAGACATCAACACAAGGAAAACCCATACTGACTCTAAGTTACGTCCTTTTTGCTGATTTTTATTTTTTTTAATTTTATTTTAACTGCACTTGCAGGCTTTGAAGAAATATCTTTTACAGGGAATCTATAATGGTTTTACGCTGTTTTTACGTTAATCTGTTTTAGATTTAAAAGCTGTTGTTTTATATTTATTTTTTTTTCATAATACATTATATAGCCAAAAGTTCGTTGACACCGGACCATGACAGCAGTATGAGCTGGCTGGATGTCCCATTTCGAAAACATGGGCATTAATATGGTGATGGCTGTACTTCGGAGCTCCAACAGCCTCCACTCTTTTGGGAAGGCTTTCCAAAATATCTTGGAGTGTGACCTGTGGGAATTTGTGCCCATTCAGCCTGAAAGAACATGTCAGATACTGATGGTGCAAGAGACTACCTGGTTCCCAATCAGTGTTGTAATTTACCCCAAAGGTGTTTGGTTGGGTTGAGGTGCGGGCTCTGTGTTGGCAATTTGAAGTCCTCCACACTAAACTGGTCAAACCTTGTCTTATGGAGCTGGCTTTGTAATTAGGTACACAATCATGGCGGAACAGAAAAGGACCTTACCCCAAGGTTACTACAAGGATGAAAGCCCACAATAGTTAAAATGTCTTTGCTAAAATGTATCCTGTAGCAATAACAGTAATTTTTACTGGTAAAACATGAATTCATTTAAAAGGGTGTCCACTTATTTTTGGACTTATAGGGAGGTGTGATGGTCAGTCATCCACATAATAGATACAGCAGATATAAAGTTTATACACCCCTGTTAAAATTTCATGTTTCTGTGGTGTAAAAAAGTAGACAAAGATAAATAATTTTAGAACTTTTATTCATTTAGGGGGTGGGGAGAAGTAAAAAAAAACTAAAATAATGTAGTTGCATAAGTGTGCACACCCTCTTATAACTGGGGATGTAGCTGTGCTCAGAATTAAGAAATCACATTCAAACTCATGTTAAATAGAAGTCAGTACACACCTGCCATCATTTAAAGTGCCTCTGATTAACCCTAAATAAGGTTCTGCTGTTCTAGTAGGTCTTTCCTGGCATTTTCTTAGTCGCATCCTACAGCAAAAGCTATGGTCTGCAGAAAGCTTCCAAAGTATCAGAGGGATCTCTTTGTTAAAACGTACCATTCAGGAGAAGGGTACAAAAGAATTTCCAAGGCAGTAGATATACCATGGAACACAATGAAGACAGTTGTCATCAAGTGGAGAAAATATGGCACAACAGTAACATTACCAAAAACTGGACGTTCCTCCAAAATTGATGAAAAGACAAGAAGGAAATTGGTCCGGGAGGCTGCCAAGAGGCCTACAGAAACATTAAAGGAGCTGCAGGAATATCTGGCAAGTACTGGCTGTGTGGTACATGTGACAACAATCCCATATTCTTCATATGTCTGGGCTGTGGGGTAGAGTAGCAAGAGGAAAGGAAGCCTTTAGTTACGAAGAAAAACATCCAAGCCTGGCTAAGTTTTGCAAAAACACATCTGAAGTCTCCCAAAAGCATGTGGAAAAATATGTTATGGTCTGATGAAACCAAGATTGAACTTTTTGACCATAATTCCAAAAGATATGTTTGGTGCAAAAACAACATTGCACATTACCAAAAGAACACCATACCCACAGTGAAGCATGGTGGTGGCAGCATCATGCTTTGGGGCTGTTTTTCTTCAGCTGGAACAGTAGCCTTAGTCAAGATAGAGCAAATTATGAACAGTTCCACATACCAATCAGTATTGGCACAAAACCTTCAGGCTTCTGCTAGAAAGCTGAACATGAAGAGGAACTTCATTTTTTCAACATGACAACTACATCCAAATCAACAAAGGAATGGCTTCACCAGAAAAAGATTAAAGTTTTGGAATGGCCCAGACCTGAATTTCTTTGAAAATCTGTGGGGTGATCTGAAGAGGGCTGTTCACAGGAGATGCCCTCACAATCTGGCAGATTTGGAGTGTTTTTGCAAAGAAGAGTAGGCAAATATTGCCAAGTCAAGATGTGCCATGCTGATAGACTCATACCCAAAAAGACTGAGTGCTATAATAAAATCAAAAGGTGCTTCAACAAAGTATTAGTTTAAGGGTGTGTACACTTTTGCAACCATTATTATTTTATTTTTTTATTTTTACTTCCCTCCACCTAAAAGATTTCAGTTTGGTGTTCAACAGAGTTGTACAGTTTATCGGTCACATTAAAGGTGGAAAAAGCTCTTAAATTATTTATCTTTGTGTAATTTTTTTAAATCACAGAAGCCTGACATTTTAACAGGGGTGTGTACACTTTTTATGTCCACTATACATGCAATCTTTGTTTAACAAAAACAAAGGATTCTCAGTGCTGGATCAGCTTAAAGTGTTTGTTAACCCATATAACGCAAACACTGCCAGACCCTCTATTAGAGCCTGGCATAGCACACGGCATTAGTCTTATAAAAAAGAGCGTTTTAAATACCTATTTAGAATGATCTTCAGGCCGGTCACATGACTCGCGGCCGCTGTATACATCTGAAATATGGCTTCTGCAGGAGGGGCTGAGATCTCCCTCTGATGTCAGCCGGGGAGATCACTGAAACCAGCCGAGAGTCACGTGACCGGCCTGAAGGTCGCGCTAAGTCAGTATTTACAGTATTTGCTCATTTTTATAAAAGACTAATGCAGTGTGCTATGCCAGGCTATAAGAGAGGGGCTGGCAGGGACCATTTAGACTTTTTTATTTTACTAATAGC
This sequence comes from Aquarana catesbeiana, assembly GCF_042186555.1. Taxonomy (NCBI): domain Eukaryota; kingdom Metazoa; phylum Chordata; class Amphibia; order Anura; family Ranidae; genus Aquarana; species Aquarana catesbeiana. Next base: position 557,298,613 of record NC_133326.1, on the reverse strand, counting down.
GCCGGAGGGCGGGGCAAAGACGGAAACACACAGATGACAGGCAGAGAGGAGGAGATGAGGGAGAGAGAGAAGAGCTGAGAGCAGGGCTGCCTATGACGGAGGGACGCACTCTGACCACGGTGGTCAGTACAGAGAGGGGATACAGGAAGTGGCAGGTTCAGGCAGTTTTTTTTTACAGTTTAGAGGGGGGCAGATTACACAGCACAAGCACTGTGCTGTTTAATCTGCTTTAGGGGACCAGGAAATCAATTTTTTTTTTTTGGAGTTAACAAACACTTTAAGAGTCATTGCCAGAGTAGCTGCCCGCCTTGAGGCTATCCTTGTCTGGTTGAAACTACAGGTCTACAAACAACAAGCTTTTCCCAACAGGCTGTAAAGATATGTGAAATTATAAAAAAGAAACCAAAAACTATACTTCCTTGCTAAAAAAATTCAAACAATACACAGTGCTTCAAGATATTTGTATAAACATTTTTTGTTTTACAATTGATTATAATAAATGAATAAAAAACATATGCATAAATCCAGAATACATTCCCTTCAATACTCAATGTAGGCATCTTCAACAGTGTGTGTTTCCTTACAGAAAGTTTGTCGAGGAATGTCCCAGTGGATTGATCACTCTCCATGAATTTCGTCAGTTTTTCTGTGACGTTACAGTGGGAGAAAATTCTTCAGAATATGCAGAGCAGATATTCCGAGCCCTGGATAACAATGGGGTAAGAGCAATCCTAGGTTTTTTATTCAGTGCTTTAAAGCCAAACTCTGGGGAAACAATTAAGGCCTACATTTAGTCAGAAATGAAAAAAACTAAAATCAGCATCATCCAGGTATAACCGCTTGAAGTCCGGAGAATATCCGCTTCCAGACTTCCAAAGAGGGTGCTCTTGAAAAGTACTGTATCTTAGAAAGAAACTCAGTTCGCATGAATCCAGGCTGGATTCATGTGAACTGAGTTTTTTTCTAAGATAGTTATCAAGAGCCCCCTCTTTGGAATATATGTGCCTTGACTACTTTGACAACCATGCTGCTGACTTACTCACATTGGGTCTGGATATTTCCCCATTGGAAAGTTGGTCCTTTTATTTTAAGATTACGTGTTCAAGACCATTGGCTGTTTACTGAATGTACCCTCATTTTCCATCCAATAGACAGTGGCTTCACCTTGGCTTACTCATTTGCACCTCTATGGGCGGCATACACATGCTATGAATTCCTGTCTACCCTACTGGCAGATATTTCTATTAAACATTAGAAGTGGGTTCCAGTGTACTGATTCTGTCACGTGTTCCTAAAGAAGGATTCTTTAGTCCACATGTGAACTGTAATCAGAATATTTCATGTTGTGAACCCCTATGTGGAGAGTAATTTTTAATGTCGTGTCATAGATTTTTAATGGTACATAATAAAGTCATTTTTATGTTACTCAGTTCCTCTTCTATATTTCCACACAAAGTTCATGACTACATATTCTGCTCATAGATGTACATGATTTGCTTGGATTTGGACATATAGCACACACAGTCTTGGCTTCTCCCCTACTATATTTTACTTTCAATACAGGTTCACTTTAAGCCTAGCTCCTGGTACCTATTATTGTACAAGCCCCCAGTAAACCGCATCCCTTTGGCATCCAATAACTATGAATAAACTTCCATATTCAGGACTCCATTCATAACAATTCTTTCCTTATCTTGGCTGTAGGATGGCATTGTGGACTTCCGGGAATATGTTACAGCAATCAGCATGCTGGCACACGGGACCCCAGAAGACAAGCTTAGGTGGTCCTTCAAGCTATACGACAAGGACGGAGATGGTGCGATCACCCGCTCGGAGATGCTGGAAATCATGAGGGTCAGTAAACATTGTAGGGAATCTTCCTGAATATGTTTTCGCTGTGTCTTCCCATGGGTTTCAAATTCCAAGGAGCACCTGATTTTCTCCAGATCTCTTGGTGGAGGTGGAATTTTTTTTTTGTAGAGCTGTCAGGTTTTGGCTCCTAGGTTGGCCCCACCATGATGGTAAGATAGGTGAAAGGCTGAGTTGGAATCAAGCAGGATCCTAGGAAGGAAGGTACAGAAGTAATCAGATGCAAGATAAGATGGAAACCAGAAGGACAGGTAATCAAGCAGGGTACAGATTGGCAGATGAGTGCAGGGAAACTAAGTCAGATTAACAGGCAAACCAGGTGAACATTGTTGGTTAGGTACACAAGTGGAAAAGCAATGGAAAGAGAGCAAGCCAGAGTACAACAAGCCAAATCAGCAAGGTAACAGGTCTGCAAAGATCAGAGAAATACAGTTATGGAATGCCGGTAGATCAGACAGCAAGGTCCCAGGGAACAATTGGAAGCTTTTAGCTGGTTTTGTGCCATTCTGAACTGATAGAGATTGGGATGTTTGTGTGACAGCATACACATCACCAAGGAAGGAGGAGGGTCACATGCCTATACACCTGGGTCCACTAATGGTTCTGTAGCAACATAGTCCAATGGTATCATCTCTATCTTTAAAGATAATTTATAGTCTAATTTTTTTTTTCTAGGATATATCCATTTGATGTATATACTGTACACTTCGGTGTGTGTTAATGTGCTAAAAAAACGTATTGCTATGTAAACCTTGTAATTGTACCAGACATATTTGTTTAATATATACTCAAGTTCTGTTTCCTGCAAGCAGTCCAAGACTGCCTAGGCTGAGACCACCAGATCACCAGTCTGGTGCAGGCATAAGGAATAAAAACACAATTGCCATCTCTGAGATGGCATCTCAGTCTATGATGTAGATGTTGGCATTGGATGATGTCTGGACAAATATGGTGCTGTCTTTCTGGAAAGAAAGGCAGATGAAGGCATTGCCAGGGGAAGTACTGTGATCTATGTGAGAGCAAATACATTTCTAGAAGTGTTACACCTCATTACTTAGCATGCAATGGAATTAGCATGAAAACATATATGTTATGCATGGTACACATTGAACTTGTTTCCTTCAGTGAAAAGAAATTAAGCTACAAATGTTCTTCTAATTCAGAAGTGGCAACAGTCCAAGTGACTTTTCTATTTTGTCTGTCTCTGCACAGGCTGTGTATAAAATGAGTGTTGCAGCATCCCTCACAAAGGTCAATCCGATGACTGCAGAAGAATGCACTAATCGCATCTTCATTCGTCTGGACAAGGATCAAAATGGTAAAAGTAACATAAAAAAAGTATTTTATTAAACACTCCATCTCCGGAAGATTTTCTGTCTGATCAGGCCATTTTTTGAAGATACGGCACTGCATTACTTTAATTGACAATTGTGCTATCATGCGACACTGTGCCCAAATAAAATGTATGTCTTTTTTTCCCCACAAATAGAGCTTTTTTTGCGCTATAAACAAAGAATGACCAACAATTTTGAAAAAACAATATTTTTTACTTTCTGCTATTAAACGTATTCACTAAAAAAAATCTAATTTCTTCATCAATTTAGGCCAATTTGTATTTTGCTACATATTGTTGACAAAATTGATAGCGTCTACAAACAATGGGATCATTTTGTTTTTTTAATTTTTTTACTAGTAATGGCAGCGATCAGCGACTTATAGTGGGAATGCGATATTACGCCAGACAAATCGAACACCTAACCGACACTTTTTCGGGGATCAGTGACATTATTACAGTGATCAGTGCTAAAAATATGCACTGTCACTGTACTAATGACACTGGCAGGGAAGGGCTTAACATCAGGGGCGATCAAAGGGTGTGCCTAGCTAATGTTTCAGTGTAGTGGGGGAGGTGCTTTTACTAGTGGAAGGATTATAACGGTGTTTCTGCTTTACAGAAACACAGGATCCATGCCTTCTGTCATGATAGAATGGCAATCTGCCTTGTTTACATAGGCAGATCGCCGTTCTGCCTGTGTACAGAATGATCTGCGGGTCGCAGCGTGAGTGAGCTGGCGGAGGTGTGCACTCGCGCCCAATACCCCAAAGGGCAGGATCATGTATATATACAGTACATGATCCTGCGTAGCGCAGTAGCAGTAAATCTGCTATGGGGCGGCTAAGTGGTTAAAGCTGAATATTGAACTGTGTGTGGTCTTGTTGGAACCATCTGGCTTGACAACAGTCGATTGTTCAATTGACTTTTGTTGAAGTAACCCGGCAGAAAATTGTCAACTGACACTGTGTGTATGTGTGTGTATATGTATACATATATGTGTGTATAGTGTATATGTATCAGTGGCCATACTATTTTGGGTATCCTCAGTTCTGGGTCATCATTGGGAATGGATTTTATCTAAGGGAGTTCCAGTGGGTATACAGTAAGTACATTTAGTATACAGTACATTTTATGTTTGTACAAACCCAGGCCCATCTACTCATCTTTTTAATCCCATTAAACCCTGAAAAACCACCATACACCTCGTAATTTCACCTTCCCCGTTTTTGCCAAAATTTACGGAAAATTGAAACCTTTTCTGTCGCTCATCTCTACTATGCAAAGTAAAGACAAATTGGCAGCTATGATCCTCTTATATTTCAATATGTTCTCCTCTTTCAGCCATCATCAGTCTTCAGGAATTTGTAGACGGTTCTCTGGGTGATGAGTGGGTCAGACAGATGTTGGAATGTGATCTCAGCACGGTGGAAATCCAGAAGATGACGAAACACAGCCATTTACCTGCCAGATCATCCAGGGAGAGACTCTTTCATGCCAATACCTAAACTTTTCATTTTCACCCCCTGCCTAAAACACAAAAATGCACATCGCTCAGGACACACAGCCTACCTACAAAGTGACACAAAATTGAATTTGATCATCATCTGCTAAATTTCTACACTTGCTGGAAAACTGAATTACCAAATGGTCATGATTAAAAATTAAAAAAAAAACACAATGTCAGCGCATTTCCTGGTTTCAAGCACTGTCACTGCAAATTCCATAGGAATAATGTTAGGGAGTCTTCTGCACAGTGTAGCGTCTTTGGGGAATTTTGTGCAAATTGGTGAACAAATGCATTTTCAGCTGAACGAGCCTCCAGCTGCAGTGTAAAGTGAAACATTTAGCAGCAGTATGATTAACACTACTAAATGTCTTATGCCGCGTACACACGGTCGGACTTTTCGTCTACAAAAGTCCGACAGCCTGTCCGACAGACTTCCGGCGGACTTTCGGCGGACTTGCAGCAGACTTTCTAACGAACGGACTTGCCTACACACGACCACACAAAAGTCCGACGGATTCGTACGTGATGACGTACACCGGACTAAAATAAGGAAGTTCATAGCCAGTAGCCAATAGCTGCCCTAGCATGGGTTTTTGTCCGTCGGACTAGCACACAGACGAGCGGATTTCGGGGTCCGTCGTAGTTACGACGTAAAGATTTGAAGCATGTTTCAAATCTAAAGTCCGTCGGATTTGAGGCTGAAAAAGTCTGCTGAAAGTCCGGAGAAGCCCACACACGATCGGATTACCAGCCAGCTTTAGTCCGTCGGCGTCCGTTGGACTTTTGTAGACGAAAAGTCCGACCGTGTGTACGCGGCATTAGCTTCCTCCTAGTTGTTGGGGAACCATCACTTGCCAGCGTCCTAACAACCTGTAGTGTTAGGCAATCTCTCTGTTGGTGAATGTTAACTCCCATTGGTTGAATGTTCTTATAGCCAACGGAATGTTAGGGAATGTTACATTTGCCAAGCAAAAAGACAGCAAGCAAACTACAGTATTACACACATATTACAAACATTATGGTTATTATTTCTTACCCTTGCACGAATGTTGAGGCATTTGCAAAGCAATTTTTTAGGAATAAACCTCTAAATGATAGGATATCTATCCAAAATGAGTGAAAGTGCATTTTTTGGATGCAGAATTGTCCTATTAAAATTAATTTGAACTGCAGGCAAAGCAGGTCAGATGCACTCTTTTTCTTGACAATTGCTGTGTTTTCCATTTGAACATAGCTGCCTGATCTTTGAATGAAAAATGCAACGTTTTACTAAAACTGTTAAAACCTTAAAGTGGTTCTAAAGGCTTAGCCCCGGTTCACACAGGGGCGACTTGTCAGGCGACTTAGCCGCCTGACAAGTCGCGTCCCGTTCTGTACTGCGGAACCGTTCTAATAGGAGCGATGCAAGTCGCTCCGACTTAGAAAAAGGTTCCTGTACTACTTTTGGGGCGACTTCAGGTGACTTGCATTGACTTCTATACAGAAGTTGTTTTGCAAGTGGCCGCTGAAGTCGTGTGCAAGTCGCCTCTGTGAGTCGGCCTGCAAGTCATGTTGCCCCTGTGTGAACCGGCAGTTAAAGTTTTTTACTCTAAAGTGACTGTAAAGGCTTAGGGTTTTTTTTTTTTACCTTAATGCTTTCTATGCATTAAGGTTAAAAAAAACCCTTATACTTACCCAAGCCCAATCCTGATCCAGCGATGTACATGAGAACAGCAGCTCTCCTGGCTCCATTGGCTGCTGTCAATCAAATTCTGTGATGGGGGGGGGTTTGGGGGGGGTGGCGAAGCTGAGCCACCCTGTCTGTGTCAATAGACGCATACAAGGTGGCTTGGGAGACAGCCCGCATAGGTGCTTCCCATGGGGGCACTTGCCAGAGAGGAGGACCCAGGAGCACCACCAGGGGACCCCAGAAGAGGAGGATCGGGGTTACCCTGTGCAATACCATTGCACAGAGCAGGTAAGTACAAGTTATTTTAAAGGAAAAAAAACGAAAGTCAACATCGCTTTATTGCATTCTTTGCATTAAGGTAAATAAAAACCTTCTGTGCTACAGGATCCCCCCTCCCTTCCTCTTATACTTACCTGAGCCTGATCTCGAACCAGCACTGTGCCCAAGAACAGCGGTTCTCTATGCTCTCTCTCCCTACAGGTCAGATTGATAGCAGCGGGAGACATTGGCTTCTGCTGCTATCAATCAAATTATGTGAAGAGGGAGTGGGAGGGTCGCATTGTCTGTGTCTAGAGATGCAGGCAGCGCAGCTTGGGATTGAGTTTGCACGAGTGCCCCCATAGCAAACAGCTTCTTATGGGTGCATTCGCTGAAAAGGGGCAGGCAGGAACGCTGGTGGAGGACCCCAGAAGGGGAAGACTGGGGATGCTCTGTGCAAAACCATTGCACAGAGCAGGAAAGAATGACATGTTTATTTTATTTGATCTTTTAAAGATTTATCATAATATTTATTAAAATTTTGGTTTCAATCCTAAAATAATTCCTGGTGATCCAGTCATAAATTCCAGCCACTTGGGTGACAATGTTTTGTACATGTTTCCCAACTGTGCTCCTATGTTGTTATCCTGTCACACAGGGCACAAGCAGTTATTTCAACATGCTGTACACATCAGGAAAATCCAGCTATTGTTGGAGTGCATGTAGACAGGAAATGGTTGCAAAGAGGCCACAGGAGATCAGCAGCACTGAAATGCAACAAAGGTTGGCAGAAAGCTGAAAATTGTATTTTATTCTTATTTAAAATAAAAAAAATGATATATGGTACACTGGCTTTACAAAACTAAATTGCATTTGTTAGGGTTTACATCTTCTTTAATAAAATGCATTTTAAATATTTTTTTTCTTTGATATTGTGCAGTGTGATCAATTATTTTTAGACAATCTTTCAAAAAATAGGTCCAAATGAAAAAAACAAAAAACAAAACAAAGACAAAAAATAAAAACACCGCTATGGCTTTTAAAACCCAATTAAAAATGATTGTCCCATTTTTTTTCTGGGGCTAATAAAGAACCCAAAGCTGACTCTCCATCCTCTGTGCTAGGAGGAAGTCTTGGCCTAAACTGAAAGCCATTTGCATGCAAAGCGTCTTACTTCTGTCTCCATGGTGACCTGTTTGTTGACTGTCAGTGATTGCCAGCAATCAGCACACACACCCACTGCTGATAGTTGTGCCTGGACACAAAGGGGAAGACGTGAAGGAAGGTAAATATTTATTATTTGATTGGTTTGGCTCTTGAATAGATTAATAACATTGTTATCATACAACCTTTTGATCACAATGTTGCGACTGTCCCTTTAACCCAGCCGCCACGTGTCCCAGATTGGCAGCTACAATCCCAAGGTTGAAGAGCTGCCTCTAGAAATGACAATGAACAATATCACAATAATATCTTTTTTTATATATATTCTTTTCCAATCAATCATATACAGTTTACCTGTTTATACTCTTGCTGTTTCATTTTTTTTTTTATGTGTTACACATCCAGGTAGATTCTCTTTCTGGTGTTGGTCTGTATATCATGGACTGTGGTCAACATTCCCTATATGACTCCATTCACACCTATGCGTGTGCAGGTTTTTGTGCATTGAAATCTGTTGTTAAAGACTAATTCCAGCTTTGTTATCACTTTCAGTAGTTTATTTGGGGGCAAACTTGCCCAAATTTTAGTATGCTTTAGTTGAGAATGAACACAGGTACACATCACTCACTGTGTTCATTCATTCATCCATCCTGAAACATCCCCCGCAGCAGCCAGTGGGAGAGGAGGGAAGCTGGCAGCACTGCAGGGGGGAGACGCCTGGAAGCAGGGGGAATTGGCACCGCACAGGGTGAGTAGGGTGTGCCCTGGCACACCCAGCATGCCCTGTGCGTGCGCCTCTGACAGCACTGTGTTGTGGCACCAGCCCAGGGACTTTCCGGTTCCGTTCCTGGAGAAAAATCAAGTTGGGCTGAGCTCTGTTCAGTCATTCACAGGAAGCTTTGTATTTTATGAATGAATACAAGGCTTTCTCTGAATGGCTGAGGCAGAGAGGCAGGCGGATGATGTCACAGTTTATATCTCAGCCAATCAGAGGAAGCTTTGTTATCATTCATAATATACAAAGCTTCCTGTGAATGGCGGAGCAGTGCTGAGCCCAACTCCATATTGTTCCAGAAATAGGATGGGAAGTCCTTGTACCTCTGCCAGAAACTAGAGCTATATACTGTATGTAGTTGTTGCTAAATACAGTTTAGACAGCGCTGACAACGGCACATCAGTTAGTAATGGAAATAGTTTGCTTGGACCAGCTTGGCCCAAACAAGTTATTAAAAGTGATAGCAAAGCTGGAATTTGGCTTTAACCAAACTTACCTGTCTGAAAAGCAGGCACTTTCATTTAGGAGCCATTTCAATTAATGTGGTGTATTGACGCTTGTGCATTTTGTAATGCAATGCACTATTGTGTGTTGCCATGCCATTCAGTGCGCTGCAACACAGGTGCTTTGCCCTACTGTAAAAAAACAAATGACATCACAATGCAGTAACTAGGGATGAGCTGAACTGCCCTGTCAGTTTGAACAGCGTTCAGCGAACTTCAAAGAAGCTTAGATGCTGAATCTGAACCTCACTGGTATCAATTGGAGTGGGATCTGTCAAATAAAAAATGGCCAATTTCTGGACTATTAGTGGAAGGGTTGTCAAAAAATAGCACGTGGGCTTGCCACTGCCCCGGGGAACATGTATTAATTCCAAAAGAATGCTTTTTTTTAATTCCATTTAGCTTGTAGCAGTGATTTTTTTTGGATGCTTAAAGCGAAACATTAAAAATGGCCAATTCCTTTAAATAACATACCTGGAGGGTGCCTCAATCTTACTTGTGAAAGGGTGCATCTCTGCGATGTACAGAAAGTGCTGCAGTAGCAATGACATTTGCTAACCAAAAAAGTATTTTAAATTGCCAGCAAATAACATTTCCATGCTGGCATAGGGCTGTTACTGTATGTATTTTGGGGGAAATTTGGAGGGATCTGTGTGGAGTTTTTTTTTTTTAAGAAAAAGAAGCTTGCAAGGAAATGTCATTTGTGGCAATTTAAACAGTGTGTTTTTTTTCATTGTAAATGTCACTTTTGCTGTAGCATATCCTACAGCAGGTATGTCCAAAGTCCGGCCCGTGGGCCAATTGCAGCCCACATTCCAGTTTCGAATGGCCCGCCTGGTAATTTGAACATATATATCTTTTGTGGCTCCCAATGAACCTCCGAGCACCGGGGCCAAAAAAGATAGATATTCGGGCTACCTCGGAGGGGACAGAAAGGGGGCGGAACGAGTGCCGTACATACAGGAGTGTTTCCTGTTTACGCAGCAGCCTCTGTAATAGGAAGTCCCGTCTCCTGCGTTTCCATTGTACGACTGTTCTGTCCATCAAAAGAGGCGGGACTTTGTATTAAAGAGGCCGCAGAGAAAACAGCTTTTTCTGTATGTAATCTGTTAGCAATCGTCCCGCCCCCCTCCCTGTCCCCTCCGAGGCTGCAGTTGGGCATCGATCCGACTGCACTGATGGCAATGGTGAGTCTGCATTCATGGCAATGGTGGGGCTGCTGCATTCATGGCAATAGTGGGGGTGCTGCATTCATGGAAATGGTGGGGCCGCTGCATTCATGGCACTTGAGAGGCTGCAGATGGGCACTGATTAGGCTGCATTGATGGACACTGACCCTTATTTTGCTTCACAGTTCTTTATTTAAAATTTTAATTCTTTCCTGAAACTTCCCTCCTAAAGTGAAGGTGTGTGTTATACGTCGATAAATACGGTATATCCAAATAACACGCCCAAGCTCATCTCTTCCCCACACACAGCCACAAAGGCAAAAGAATTCTTGTTTGGCAGTGTATTAGTGCTCGGACGAACACACGTAGACCAAATTTTAATGGTTCAAAGAATGTCAGGTAAAATGGTTAGCACTCACACATGTTCACTTCATCAAATCTGGCCCTCTTTGAAAAAAGTTTGCACACCCCTGTCCTACAGCAAGAAAAAATTGAGTATGGTTTGGATGTCAAGGGGGATTCCATGCAATAAGAAAGAAAAAAGTTGGGGGGTCCACCTAAAAATCAATACGCAACCCTTATTCTGAGTATGTGGCCTGGCTAGCCAGGAAAGGGGGATGAGCGTGTGCCCCCTCTATCCTGAACCATTTCAAGCCACATAAATAAAGATAGCAGAGGGCAGAGATCTGAGAGTAGTAAAAAAAGTACATTTATTAATAAAACAGCAAATTGGCAACTCACATATAGCCAGTGAAGGTTCACTTATAATCAAAGTCAGGCTTGGTTGGTATAGATGTCAGCACAGTAGATCTCAGATACCAGTCCAGGATAAAGTGTTCATGGCTGTCAGCTGGGTATACCTATAAGGCTAAAAGGACACCAGAGGGCGCCAGACTAAATTTGTATATTTAATAATATTTTTTAAAATTTTTATTTCAGGTAATTATATAGCGCCGTCAATTTACGCAGTGCTTTACATATACATTATACATTCACATCAGTCCCTACACCCTCAAGGAGCTTACAATCTAAGGTCCCTAACTCACATTCATACATACTAGGGACAATTTAGACAGGATCCAATTAACCTACCAGCATGTCTTTGGAGTGTGGGAGGAAACCCACGCAGACACAGGGAGAACATGCAAACTCCAGGCAGGTAGTGTCGTGGTTGGGATTCGAACCAGCGACCCTTCTTACTGCTAGGCGAGAGTGCTACCCACTACACCACTGTGCCGCCATGGTCAACACACATACAAATAGGTAACTCACAGATAAGTGGAGGAATTGGTATGTATGAAAGAGTCAAGGTCTGCAGCTCCATAGTATCCACATCAGGTGTGTTCTGTCCCAAAATTCTTAGCTAGGTAGTGGTTTTGTTAATAAAAACCAGATGCTGGGGAATCAGGGATCAGGAAGTACCTGGTGAGGTAGATGGAGTGCACAGCAGTTCACTTCACTTCTCTTCCTGAAACATTGCTGGGGCATCACATGGCAACATGTTTCGAGGCCACACAGCCTCTTTCTCAAGCCAAACCCCTATGCAGATGTGCTGATCTGTTAACAGTAAAGACTAAATGACTGTGCTAATATCAGTTTCTTTGGTTAGTCGCCCCCCCCCTGAAATGTTTGGCTGGAAAGAGTTTATTGGGGATGGATTCAATGACCCTGACATGCATTCCTCACCATTAAATTTCTCGATAAAAGGTACCCCCAAAATCTAAACACACCCAATAAAGACAAGACAAAGGGAAAGGCGGATCAGGATATCATATTCATCTCTCAGTTTCATAGCCAACACCGACACATAGAGAATTTTTTCCACAAACACTGGTCTATCCTCTTGCAAGATCCCCACCTCAAAACATCTATTCCCCAAAAGCCCAAGTTCTCCTATAGAAATGCCCTGAGCATCAAGGGCAAAATAGCAAGCAGCAACAACTGAAGTGCCTTACATGTAAGCACCATGGACAAAAGACCTTCAGAGCCAATGAGAAGACTTACTCACCACCTTTGAGAATTGCTCATCCCAATTCGTAATTTATTGCCTAACATGCCCTTGTGGCCCTCTCTACGTGGGCAGAACAATCCGAACACTACGTGCTAGATTCAGGGAACATAGGTGACTCATAGAAGAAGTGAACCCCAAGCATTGTGTACCCTGAATTCCATATATTTTTTACAGATTTATACAGTATATTGCCAACAGTTTGCAGCATTTTGCAAAATAAAGTAGAGAGACTACGGTTACAATTCAATTCAAAACAAGATGATTAGGAGCGCCCTGCTTCTGAGAGCTAACAATCTAAGGGATACAAGTGATACAAAAGATGTGAAGGATAACTTATTAACTGTGAGGGATGAGTACAATTTTCAGTTGGAGGCCGCGGGATAAACTTTCCTGAAGAGAGAAGAAAATCATCAGACCAATTGTGGTAGGGAGATCCACGGGATGGGAGAAGCATTAAATCAAACCTTCATAAAATGTAGGGTTCACTTTACTGACCACCTCCAAACACAAATACCTTTAAAAATCCAGTGAAAAATAAAGTTTAAGAAAATAACTAACTTCATCCCTGGCCTCTGTTGATTCTGGGAGTGTGACATCATCGTACTCAACTTTTGCTTCCCAGGAAAGCTGCATGATCAAAATCACTTGAGAATGAGCCTCAACTATTGACTAAGATATGCAGTGGCGAAGCTAGACATTCTTGGCGACCCCCCCAGGAGAAAGTCAGTCAGTGCCCTGGATGAAGATGCCAAACTGCCGAAAATGCCTAAATAGGCAGCTGCTGCAGGGGGAAAACATAGGTAATCGGTTCTAGTAATTGCCAACCCTCTTGTCCAGTGCTGCAGGGAGGCACCACGGGAGCATAAGTGGGGTTGCCATTGCGACCCCTGATGCTATGCCCATGGATAGTGGCTTTTCCAGCATTCAATTTGGCAGTGTAAGGCCCCTTTTACACGAGTCGACCGATCGGGTCTGCCTGTCAGTTTTTTAGGCGGACCCTCCACTGCCCTCTATGGAGTGGCGCATGTAAATGGACATGTGTCTGTTGATACCTGCCGACATCCAAACCTATCCTATCCGCTAAAAATAGACAGATAGGGGATCTGTTCCCCATCCGTCTGGTGGATCAGGTGACAGTTGGATGTAAATGGACAGGCAGCCCGTTTACATCCGACTGCCTATAGAGGAAAATGGGCTGTGTCTGTGTCCGCTCTGCATAGGTGGAGTGGACACAGACCTGTCATCCGACTGCTCAGCAGGGATCGTCGGAGAGCAGGTGGATCTGCTGGCAAAGTGAAAGAGATAATGCAAGCAGGGCAGCTGATACAATAGACAGGGAGGATTAGGCAAGAACGTGGAAAAATCCCAGGCCATAGCTGTTCAGTCAGTTGTCTGTCCCCTCCCCCCATGCTCCTCTGGTCTCCCCCATGCTCCTCTGGTCTCCCCCCATGCTCCTCTGGTCCCCCTGCTGCTCTGGTCCCCCCAAGCTCCTCTGTCATCCCGTTTTCCTCTGGTCCCTCCCTGCTCCTCTGGTCCCCCCTGTGCTCCTCTGAATCCCACCTTGGTCTTGCGGTACCCCCTTGCTCCTCTGGTCCCCCCAAACTCCTCTGCCCCCCCTGTGCTCTTCTGGTCCCCTCTGCTCCTCTGGTCCCCCTGTGCTCCTCTGGCCCCCTGTGCTCCTCTGCCTCCCTGTGCTTCTCTGGTCCCCTCCGTGCTCCTCTGGTCCCCCCCTGTGCTCCTCTGGTTCCCCTTGCTCCTCTGGTCCCCTCAATCTCTTATGGTCCCCCCTGTGCTCCTCTGGTTCCCCTTGTGGTTCTCTGATCCTCCATGCTCTTCTGGTCCCCCCTGTGCTCCTCTAGGCCTCCCCTATGCTCCTCTGGCCCCCCGTTCCTCTGGTCCCCCATGCTCCTTTGCCCCCCTATACGCCTCTGGCCCCCCTGTGTTCCTCTGGTCCCTGTGCTCCTCTGGTCCCCCCTATGTTCCTCTGGTCCCCCATGCTCCTCTGGTCCCCCCTGTGCTCCTCTGGTCCCCCGTGCTCCTCTGTTCCCCCCCAAACTCCTCTGGTCTCCCCTCCGCTCCTCTGCTTCCCCTTCTCTGGTCTCCCCGCAGAACTCACCTCCCCTCCCTGGCTAGTTGTGCAGTGCGGGCTGAATAATGATAATATCCTCAGCATGGAGAAGCTCATCGTACAATCCGGAAGACAGCCACACACAGTTGTAACATAACCTTCCCCGGCAGTCATTCTCCTGGTCTTTCCTTGCCCTGCTCCCCATCCTGTCATCTAGATGGAGAGCAGGGGAAGGAAAGACCAGGAGAAAGATTGCCGGCGAAGGTTATGTTACAACTCTGTGTGGCTGTCTTCCGGGTTCCTGTACTGCACAACTAGCCAGGGAGAGGAGGTGAGCGCTGAGGGGAGACCAGAGAAGTGGGGGGGGGGGGGGGGTGGAGACCAGAGAAAAGGGGGGTCAGAGGAGCAAAGGGGGGCAGAGGAGCGGAGGGGGGCTTCAGCTGAAGAAGGGGCAGGAACAGGAGAGACAGCTGGGTCGGCTTTTACAAGTACCCATCCCTGTATTTTCCTCCTGCAGCATAATGCTAGCAGGAGGTAGAGGAGGAGAAGGGGCCTTTCAGCTGCTGCAGGAGGATCAGTACCAGCTTTGATGCCCCTCTCAATGCCGCGCCCAGAGCAGCCTCCCCCTTGCCCCCCCTAGTTTCAGCCCAGGCAATATGTATGAACAACCAAATTGTATGCCCAAAAAATATAGTATGCACCTGCCATGTGAACAAAAACTTTCAGGCTGTTGGGTAAATACATACAATTTACTAACAGTTGTGTTTTGCTATGCCATGCACGTTTCGTTGTACGAACATATGCTAGCCAAGTGCCCCAAATAAATTTCAGTTTTCTCTAACAGTTTTGGGATTATCTAACTGTTGTTAGGGACTGTCCATACATTAAATTAATTAATTAATGTCCATACATAAAAGGAGATTGTAAAAAAAATAACGTTTTCAAAATCATCAGTAAATGATACGCAGAGTTGTATATTGTACGGCGCATGCACAAATATATGAACAGTGGCCGACATCCAAAGGTCCAAAACGCTTGTGCTTGAATTAGGGATTCCAATGATGATAGCTTTACATATGTTGACTTTCATGCTACAACATGCTACGACATGTGTTTAGCTTCATACACTTAATTTCTTATGAGTCGGTCACATTCATTTTTATATTGTTTTAGAAACGTTGTCTTACAAGATGTTCTCAAACATCTGCTCATGTATGCAGGCATGCGATCCAAGCATGCCGTACCGATTTATCCCTGCTTTTGTTTTTTTGTTTAGTGATTGGGCGCAAAGTCTTTACAAAAAAAAATATATGATTCAATAAAAACTATAAAAGTAATGCAGTTTACATTTTTTGTATAATTGTTAAATATCTCCAGCAGAGGGCACTGGTACTGCAGAAATGACTTCTTACATTGAAAATTCTCAGATTCTCAAACCCCAGGAACATTTCCCAGAGGTAAGGCATGTTTTCATATTAGATTTTGACTTTTGCATTCATTCATAAAATGTGCTAGTTCTGCCATTTACTGTACATTCTAATAAAAATGAATGTGGTCAGAACTCACATTCTAGGGTGGCCCAAAAAGCTTCAGGTCCCTGGGACATAATTAAATCTATGGGCTCCTCAAATATCATATGAAAACCCTTGATAGTGCTTTATCTTCTGAATACATTTGGATAAAATATTGTGTAAATTCTTATAAGCCCTCCAAAGGTTCAGACGGCAGGTGACAGAAAGGAAAAATAAAGGCTTAGTTAATTTATTTTGCATAGAATGTGACCTGGGGGAGAGAGAGGGAGGTGGTCATGCTTGGGCCCCCAGACCTCAGGCCCTGCAGAAGTTGCCCCTTTACAGCTTGTGCAATTAGACCCTAGTTAAAGTGTTACTTAACCCAGGACCCTGCATTCACTATATCTGGTCTCCCACAGTACACAAAACATGGAAATGCAATTATTTTAGTAAATATAAACTGCTAAATACCTTTTCTCATCAGCAGTATATAGCAGTCTTGTGACTTCTATCAGTGTCTGGTTAAAGCTTGTAGGAGGAGTTTTCATTCTACTCTGACTGTCCTATAAGGCTGCAGGACTCCTGCTGATTGACACTAGGCTAATCACTTGCACCCTCCAAAGATAAAAAAAACTCTCTAGAAATACTCATCAAACCAAGGCTTTGTACTGTCAGGAGATGGATTGAGGACTGTGGGAGAAGGGGAGGATCAGAGAAGACAGGATCAAACAGCTTTTTTACACAATGCGGATGATTAACCCCTTAGGTTCCACAGTGAGTATAACAAGAATATACACACTGATTTTACTGTTGTGGGTTTAGTAACACTTTAAGGATCTATCACCGTAATTATTTAGCCTGGCCTTTGCTTTAATAGTTTACCAGCTCATGTTTCTGACAAGTTCAAAGGCTGCACAGAGAGGGATGCAGGTAAATGGAGAATGTAAGGTAGTCAGTGGGGGAGATAAACTAAAACTGGTGCACACAGAATCTGGTGCAGCTCTGCATAGAAACCAATCAGCTTCCAGTTTTTATTGTAAAAGCTTATTTGAACAAAAAGAAGTAAGAACCTGATTGGTTACTGTGCACAGCTGCTCCACATGCTGTGTGCAACAGTTTTAGTAAATCTCCCCATCTCCCCAAATGGGTCAGTGACAAGCTGTGGGAAAATCTACAAGCAAGATACCCAGTTAGAACTTCTATGTAAAATGAAGGTGTCAAACTTGTAGGAAGGACTAGTTTTTGGAACTTATGGAGTAACTGTACCCAAAACTGGTATTTAAAGTGATTGTAAAGCTTTGATTATTTAAAAAAAAAAACAAACAAACATGTCATTCTTACCTCCACTGTGCAACTCGTTTTACGCAGAGTGGCCCCAAACACCTTCTTCTGAGGACCCCCGGCGGCTCTAGTGGCTCCTCCCCACATCAGATAACCCCCTAGGAGAAGCGCTCTCCCGGGGGCTCACCTTGCGGGCGCACTCCCGAGTCCATCATTCACTGTCCATAGCCGCCGAATGTATGACTCGGCCCCGTCCGCATCATTGGATTTGATTGACAGTAGTGGGAGCCAATGGCTGCATTGCTATAAATCTATCCAAACAAGAACCCTGGGCAGAGGGACAGCGCGTCCCCACGGGGTGAAGTTGCAGGGCTCAGGTAAGTAAAACGAGGGGCTGGGGGGCCGGTCACTGCCAGGTGTTTTTTCACCTTAATGCATAGGATGCATTAAGGTGAAAAAACACGAGAGTTTACAATCCCTTTAAGTATTTGTTTGATGGTGAAGTTACAGCACTGAAAATCAACCTAGCATCAGATAGTTTTTTTCACATTACATGCACCCATGCAGGATCCCCTTAGCAATGCATTCATCTGCTTTTCTACCCCCAAAAAGATGGCTTCATATTTGTCCAGGCATCATTCAAGCTCACCATCTACTTCCTGGACTGGGATGCTGGGTCGGAGATGGAATAACCATGTAAATCCTGGGGCCTGTGCTTTTCTTCTGTGTCTTCTGATCGGACCCTGATTTAGCCTTTCACTGTGTGACCTTCTACAAAGTTACAATGTTAGTCTGATTCCTGGAGAAGAGGAGATTGAGGAAATGCTTCCTCCTGCCTGCAACAGACCGATGCTATGATCTCACCCTAGGCAAAAATCACTGAATTGAGGCACTCAATGATGGTGTAGTAATGGTAAAAGCATTTAGTGTGACCTGTCAAGAATTTATTCCTGTAGGCTTGTAAAATTACTGAAAGGTCCACTTTAATTCTTATTTACACTTACTTTGCACTCTGAAGAGTGATTCACATTTGTATCACCTTCCCACCACCTGTGTTAACCCCCTAAATGCCAGACTACTGCGCTGCAACTGTGTGCATTGTGTGCAGTTTTGGGGGAGGTTGCAACACGGCCCCATTGAATGGGTTGCATTCTGTGGACGGTAGTGTCTGCCAACTGCTACAGGGGTTATACTTGCTCCTGCGACTGTGATATGTGTACACCCCAGGTCACTGTCTCTCCAACTACAGGGTGAGTGGGTGAAGGGGCACTAAAAACGTGGTAAGTAAACCCCCTCCCCAAAACCACTAGTGTAAAAAAGCCCTTATGCCGCGTACACACGAGCAGACTTTTCGATGGACGAGGTCCGGCGAACCGGACTCCGTCGGACAATTCGGCCGTGTGTGGGCTCCAGTGGACTTTTTTTTCCCAAAAGTCCGACGGTCCTAGAAATAAAACATGTTTCAAATCTTTCTGACGGACTCGAGTCCGAACGAAAAGTCCGCTCGTCTGTATGCTTGTCCGACGGACAAAAACCAACGCTAGGGCAGCTATTGGCTGCTGGCTATGAACTTCCTTATTTTAGTCCAGTCTTACTTCATCACGTATGAATCCATCGGACTTTGGTTGATCGTGTGTAGGCAAGTCCGTTCATTCGAAAGTCCATCGGAAAGTCCACCTGTGTGTACGCGGCATTAGGCTGATCATTTGCACCTATATTTAATACTATAGAAGTTATCTTTTAGTACATCCCTTTAACAAGTGAGCTTTGGCTTTTAAAACCAGAGCATCATTGATTGAATGTTCCATGAATAAGGTTAAGGTTACTGTTGTTGCACAAGGCTTCAGGTACATTGTTCTGGCTATTTTTATTCTCTAAGAGCAGACAAAGTGAAGGATGCAGTGTATAGATGGGGTTGTTGAACAGAAGAGGTAGGAGGTTGTTATCTGGGGAGATGCATAAAAATAGCTGTGAGCCCGATTGGTGCACATGAGGGGAAGATGCAATGAATATACTCATTACTTTGTGTTCTCCTCACACAAATTAGTCTTTTAGAAGCACATTATGTTTAGAGCACCTCTGGCAATGTTTCGGTCTATTTCTGTGACTTTTATTTAGGACAAGTATTAAGGAGAAACAGCTTCAAGGCAGCTTGCTGTGTTTAGCATACAGGGAACACATAAAAGCAGCCATTAGAGTGCCAGGTGGGGTGCCAGTAAGTGACCCTTAAAGTGGAAAATAGCTAAGCCATGTTGTGTTCAACAACAAAACTAGCACATCCTAATAAATATTTTAGTAAAGAAGCTTTCAGAAAAAACATGGTAAAGAGCCACACTTGGTCACCTGAGGTTCTGAGGAAAAGTAAGAACCAGTACTGTAGCCCCTGCAAAAAATGGGCTCAGGAATGGCACAATACGATTACACCCCAAGTATAGTGCACCCCCTTTTTGTGGGAGACTGTCATGGGATACAGGAGAGCCTTTGTGCTGCCAGCAAGGGTTGGAAAGCTCTCACTGAGCTGCACAAGATGCGAATGTTGCCCCGCAGACAGCATCACAACCCAACATGCAGGAATTCCCAAATTGTGGTAGTAGACTTGTGCAGGCAGAATTAAAATGCAGTACTAAATCAAAGAGCAAGAATACATGCAGGACTGAAGGTAAGGGCTAATGGCAGACGAATGTATTCATCAACAAGCTGGGAAGCCAAAGGTAGAAACTGAAGTCAACTCTGTAATGAGACAGATAGTACACCCACCTTTAAGTACTGCTAGATAGGGTCAAGTGCAACTGCAACATAACCATGCCACAGTATGCCGCCCTTAGTCACAATGAGAAGGCTGAGGTTCTTGTATCACTGATGTTTAATGTACCTATCAAGTTCTTACACTGACACTTACATCAACACCGAAGAACTAAATAAATAGAACAAATATGCAGGACAAATCATCAGACATACAGTGAATTACATTTAAAACAAACATGACTTGAAACTAATAGCTAGGCAGAAATAAATCTACATACCACTTTTGCCTGCTTGTGAGCTGAGAGGGGGTTTGTATCTTGGTAGATGGCTTACTTTACACACAAAAACCCTTTAAACCTTGAGAGAAAGCACTGTTCTACTTTCAGTTCATCAAGAAGGAAAAACAGGAAGCTAGCATGTAATAATGCATGACTATTGTAAAACAGATGTACCTTAATACTAACAACCCTTTTACTCCAACCTTCACCCCCTTTTGACCTTATTAATGAAATCATACCAAAATTGGAGTAAACATAGGCCGTAGCAGCCTTATTTTATTAAACAAATATATTCAAATTAACATCAACATAAAACATCCGTTATGAACCCATCAGTCCCTCATAGCGTTGGTCTTTGCAGGATCCTCCATAACCATCTGTATAAAATACTACACTGCGGTACCTCTCAAGTATGTTAATAGGCCTCAAGCCAACAGGCTGGCTCAGAGACAACCACTTACCGCAGTGCACCCATTACCAATTTCCAGCTAAACCTCCGTTAGCTGGAATACCACTATCAGAACCCATACCACCGACAGATCCTGAACTCTTCCTTCCGAAATATCTTCCTTCACCCGCAAAGACCAACGCCCGCCACAGCACCCAAGGGAAACATCTTACCCTTGGGAGCCCCTCCACACCCTCACTGCTCTCTGAATGCCATGCTGCAGCCCTAAAGCCCACATATCGGTTCCCACCTCATTAAGGTGCACTCCATCACCCCTTAGATATCTCCATGTCTCCACCTCCAACTCCAAGTGCCTTATCACAAAACCCCCGTTCCTTACCACAAATCTGCTTACATCCCTGTTAATCTTCCTCCGAGCCCTGTTAATCCCCTCCACAGACCTGGCCATCCTCCATGATGTCCGAGCCACCATGTCCGACCACACAGTTACCATATCCGGAAATGCCATGCGGAGACGCAACACATCAAACTTGATGTCGCACGTGATATCCAACATGGATCTAACTCCCAGGTCATTACCACCCACATGCAATAGTAAAACGTCAGAAGGCCTGTCCAGACGTACGAAACGGTGTACCTCTGGAACCATCCTGCTCCATAACATTCCCGGAAATCCCAGCCATTGAACACAGGCTTCCTGTCTGGAAAACCCCAATTGCCGCCCGTTCGGCCTAACATCTGCCCTTCTTGCCCCCCAGCACACATAGAAATGGTCTAGAATCCAGACTAGGCATTGCACTGTACCTGAAATAGAAGAAAACACAAACACACCACCATGACCTCAACACGCCCAGCTTAAACAGAAATAAACTCACACACCACCCCAGCCCATCTTCCACTCTTATCCCACCAGTAGCTGAGGGCGAATGTACAGCCTAAACCTGCGCGACTCCCACCGACCAATGCGTTTCACTGATTCATCATCCATTCCACACCTGGGCGCTTCTGTTGCTGCCCCTATTCTAAATGAATGCGAAGAAAATTCCTTTTCTTCTAAACCTACCACCCGTAAACACTTCCTAAAAATGGTAACAAATTGAAACTTTGATAGGGGGGCCCATCTGCATGCAGTAGAAAGGACCCTGCAACCGCCAGCCGCACCTCTAAAAAACCCTGCACTGCCCCTACTGGACACAGCGGCGAGCCCAGCAAGGAGAAGACCTGTACAGTCTTATCCTTGCCCCCTTGATCCGTCTTCGATCTACGCAACCCCCTCCTCCTTGCATATCACATCTTGCCACCAAATACCCCCTTGGACTTTTTTAGAAGGGCTAACCAGCTCGCTAATCCTAAAAGCCCCAAAAAATGCCAACAAAAAAAGCCACCCTGAACAACAAAACCTCATAGCCCACAGAACACACCCCCCGCTAAATGCGCCACTATCCCTCTAAGGATATTAAACGACAACGTTCGCCTAGCATCCTGATGACCAACTGTTCGCCTGTATCCCTTTAGGGCCTGGTGCACCCAGAAATCCTTAGTAAAATCTGGCAGCCCTTGCCATTTAAACAAAAATGCTAAACCTGCCTTCGTTTTACCCATAGCGGACCCTGACACCCCATCCTCCATGTGCCTGTAAAGAAAATACAGGACCAGCAACCGCACCTCTGGACCAACAGGATCCTCACCAGCCCTGTGAACGAAAGCCAACCACTCCCTCTATACCTTGTTATACGCAGCCCACATAGCCTCACTCACCGACCTCCTGATCCATCTGGCGACTTGTCAAATGCAATCCTCCACAACCAGTCGGGACAGGGTACCCCTGTTGTTCCGCTGCCAGCACCAACTCTCGGAACATGTCCCACTGACAGCGAGACAACACATCAGCTATGACATTCTCAGTTCCTGGAAGATGCACCGCATAAATAAACACATTTAATTGCAGGCAGCGCAACACCAAGTGTTGCAGCAGCTGTACAACCGGGGGAGATGAGGCAGTCACTCTATTAATCACTTGTACCACCCCAAGGTTATCCCCGTGAAAACGCACCTTCAGATCCCTGAACGATGAGCCCCACAATTCCACTGCCAGCACTACGGGAAACAATTCCAGTAGCACCAAATTTTTGGTAAACCCCTCATCAATCCATGACTGCGACCACAGACCCGTGCTCCACCGGCCCTGAAAAAAGGCCCCAAAACCTGCTGCGCCAGCCGCATCCGTGAATAGCTCTAGATCAAAATTGCTCACAGGGCCGGCCATCCACAGAGCCCTCCCATTGAATGTTTTCAAAAAGGAGTGCCATACCCACAAATCCTCCCTGTGGACCTTAACCAGGTGCACAAAGTGTTTGGGCGACTTGATCCCGGCCATACTTGCCGTCGGCAGAATACCCTCCCCATCGGCAGTATCCAACAAGCAAAGTTGAGCTTCCCTAACAGTGATTGCAACACCCAGAGCTAAGCCTTGCGCAGTCCTATCATGCCCTTAATTTCCTTTTTTGAGATCCGCCAACTTATCCTCCGGCAAACGGCACTCCATAGCCCCCGAGTCCAGTACAATGCCCAGAAAAGTGATGACCGTGCTTGGTCCCTCCGTCTTCTCCAGTGCTAATGGTATGCCAAAACGATCCGCGATGTGCTCCAACGTAGCCAGGAGCACCGTGCAGACCTTAGAAGATGCCGGGCCCATGCAGAGGAAATCGTCCAGGTAATGAATGATAGAATTCACTCCCAACACATACCTGACAAACCATTCTTCGAATGAGCTAAACTGCTCAAACAATGCACATGATAAGGAGCATCCCATCGGAAGATATTGATCAACATATAACTCTTCTTTTCTTCTTCCTCTTTTTTGGAATCGTCCAGCTTCACCCTATCCAAATTAAATTTTTCTAACAGCAGCAGTGAAAAAATCTCCACATACTCACCTACCAGATTTTTTCCCAGACTTCAGGCTTCAGGTGCGCACCCAGAGGCCCCTCAAAACAAATGTACACCTCGCATTTTGCGGAATCCGCCAAACAGATGACGTCTTGTTTGGTCACAGCATCCCCTGCCCCCGCGGCTTTTTCAGTTGCCCAATCACCGTGCTCTCAACCACCGCGGGCACTGCCATCACTGTTGGGGAATTCTTCTCCCCCCCAGGATTCAGGGACACCCCAGCCCCCCCACCGGGGGTACCCAAGCCGCCGCTGGACCGGCAGAGACCCTGTCATCCTTTTCAAACCTAGTAACCAGTTCCTTGATACCCGCCAGGAAACCCATTAAGCTCTTATCGGCCACCACTGCAGTACTGTGACCAGTGCCTGCAACAGGAGCAGAACCACTAGGATCCCCCGGCCCCACTGCTACCCCAGACTGCACTTCTGTCCCACCCCCACGGCCCACATCCACACTGTCCACAGCCAGTCCCACAGAAGGTAAAGTTAAATTAAACTTACGGGCTGCACAGGGATAAACCCACCAGCCGACTGTCCCGTTTCCCTCGCTGTAGATTGTCTCAGGGGAACCTCCTCTTCCGACCCCGTCAGCTCGCCCTCTGACCGGACATCTCCTCTTCTCCAACAGACAGCCCTCCAGATGACACAGCCCTGGATGCCGAGGGTCCAGGAGCCATCCGACCACTCCTCCTTGCTGCATACCCGCCCACCGATTTCTGCGCTGACGTCTGTGGGCCGGTGTGGCTAACCTCAGTCCCACTGCTCACCTACCGCATTGGCATCCCACTCTGCCTCTCTGCCTCCAGTCCCTGAGTGTCCCCGACATAGGGAGTACAAGGCCCGGCGACCGCAGCATCCGATTTCCCATGTTGAGGCCCCATCCTTGCCGACGTCATGCCAGGGGCAGGGTCTGCGCTCTCTTGCTCCCTCCGCCACGTGGGCCTAGCCATCACTCTGGAGCCGCTGGACCGCCTGTTCGCTGGGCAGCCCTGGTGAGGGGAATTACTGTCTCGCCTTCTCCCTGCTAGCATAGCTGATCGCTTCACAGGAGGGCCCGAAGGAGCCCATGGGGGACTCCCTGTTTGCCGCTGAGCCCAGGGGGCGAGGTTGGGCGAAAAGCACTCCGGAGGTCGGGACCACCAAGATTGTGCCGACTCTCTCCTCACGGTACTTGGTATCGCCGCCGGCTGAGCCAACACTGGCCCCAGAGTCTCATCCAGCCACCCCGGGCCCCGTGTTGCCACCTCTGCCCGCAACCGTGCTAAGAGCTGTTCCACCTCTGCCATGCTGCTGCTCAAAAACTTTCCCTCACGCTCTGGTGACCAAGGGGGAAGGGCCTGTTTCTTTTATTAACTCCTGCCCCCTCCCACTCAAAACTCACTAATCCTATTACCCCTACTATCCTTGTACCCTGTTAACTATGTCATGTCAGCCCTCCACCTATTTATTTCATTTATTGGCTCTGGGCTTTTCTTGATGGGGAAATAAATGATCAAGGAAACACACATGCATCATCTAGAGGAAATTAACATAATAATCACAGAAATATTGTGTTTGCCAGTACACACAGTGTTGAGTTGTGTCCTGCAGATGGCAAGAGTGAATGTATTTGACACTGTAACGCTAAGCCTTTCACCCAAATACAGGAGGAGTGAGGGAGCAAGCTGCCTGTGATTAGGTACTGGCTCTGGGTCTGGTCCAAACATGCTGGTTCGAAGGTTCAGGGAATGACCAAACCAATAAGGTGTTCATCCAAGCCGAACCGCTGCAGTAGGAAGTGAAACATTTAGCAGCAGTATTACTACCCTATATAGTAGGACTGTGTCTGACCAGTGCTAGTTTTAGAATTGTTGCAGGCATAGACCTAAAGCCGGGTACACATGGGCTCGGCGATTAAAAAAAAAAACGGCCGACATTCAGCCCATGCTGGAAAACCAGCAGCTGATCGACTCTTGATCAGCGCTCTTAGCCAATGGCAGAGTGGCGGGGGGCGTCCCCCTGTCAGAACACAACAGCTCGGGGGGGGGGGTCGCTGAACTAACCTTGCATTAATGTGTACCAGGCTTAAGGAAGGCCAGCATTGATCAGTCACAAACATTGGAGAGAGTTTTGAAGAGAGCCACCACCTTATTAGAAGATCGTGTCAGTGTGGGTTGCTTCTTGAAACCTTAACTTTCCTAGTTCAATATACAGAGTCAACTTACCCTGTCCTGCCATTACTGTCAATCCATAGAATTATCATAGTGCTGAGAATCTAGAGCAGGGGTCTCCATACTTTCTAAACAAAGGGACAGTTTACTGTCCTTCAGACTTTAGGGGGGCCTTTGGCCAAGGAAAATAAGAACATTTTCTGGCATCAGTGGGAGTAAACAGCGCCTTATCTTTGGTATTAGGGGCAGAAATAGTGCCCTATTGTTAATGTCAGTGGCAGGAATTATGCCCCATTTTTGTTGTCAAAGGGAAAAATAATGTCTCATACCAGTGTCCCAAGGGCCAGATAAAGGCAATCAAAGGGCCCATGATCTAGAGGGTAGAATCATTTGCTGTCTTGTTAAATCTTTTGGTATCTCTGTGCCATAGTTCCTAGTTCAGTTCCTGCCTACCCTAGAGCTTCATGTTTCCACCCACCTCGGTGTGTTTACAATTCTCCAGCATTCTCTGTACTATAATATCATTTAAGAATCCAGCAGGCAGAGTAAGACCCCCATGCTATGGCCACAGCAGGTTAAAGAACCCAGAAACCTAACCTAATGTTGTCTCACCACTGAGGAGACAACATAAACCGCTTAATTGATTTTACTTTCCAACAAATATTATCTATGGGTGGTCTGACCCTTAAATATGTGTTTAATACTGGATTGTGTGTTGCCTTGGTTCTAGGGATATCGAGCCGGTCACTTTGAGCACGTTGCCCAAATGAACATGCTTGATGACATGTCAAGGCTCTTCCGGATCCCACCAAAGATTTGTTTGTTTAAGATATCTACCAAAGAAGACCCAGAATCCTCAGGTAAAGTCCTTCTTGAACAGTGAACAGTAAGCTAAATGGTAATGCCACATGGGATTAAAATCATTAGCCATTAATTAATAAGACTATGCTATGGTGTAAACTACTCAAGTAGCTTGCATAAGCTATTAATCTAACATGATCATATTTCAGTTGTGTGCAGAACTACTTTATACTATCTGTGTAGCTTACACCACAGGCAGCGACTCATTCTTTGTATTCAGCAACCAATTATTGGCAACTTTCGTACAGTTTTGGGACTAAAAAATATTACTTGTGCACAGCTCCAGTCTAATAGGTTGATATGGTCAGCAGTTTTAAAGACTCTTGGTGTGTCAATTCCAGAAATTAGTTCACTTTAAATGTTCATTTATTATTGCTAAAGCATTGCTATGTTGTCCAAAGCCCAACTCCACAAAGCTCACCCCTCATCCAGATGATGTACCTCTAAGGGACTGATTGGGGGAAGAGCTCTTTCCTAAAGTGTATTTAAACCCAAGAACAAAAATGTAATATATTGCAGCTTACCAGTCCTTATGTAGTGGCTACACTAGTTTTCCTGCCAGTAATACATTTCCTGTCCTAAGATCATACTAATTCACTGCCCTGTATTTGTAGAGGGACAGCGTTATCATCCTAGGACAGGAAGTGCTCCTCATCTCTGTAACATGGAGGGGTTCTCTAGTTTACAGAAATAACTTAGGAAGATACGACTGATAACAGTGTTTGAGATTTCAGAG
The DNA here is from genome assembly GCF_042186555.1 of Aquarana catesbeiana. Lineage (NCBI taxonomy): Eukaryota > Metazoa > Chordata > Amphibia > Anura > Ranidae > Aquarana > Aquarana catesbeiana. The sequence goes on along the minus strand of NC_133326.1, from coordinate 557,271,365 downwards.
CATTCTCCATGTCCATGGTCAATAGAACTCCTAAGTCATTATTTTAGGCTTTTTTCCCCCCTTCAAATATTTGGATATTCTGTGACACATCAAGCTTTATTTCCTGACAAATGTCAGTAGGAGAACGTGCACAGAATAACAATTTAGCGGTGGTTACATTAATCCGCCAGCACAGCTCTGTGTAAATGTGGAACAATTCACAATGAAAAATGTTTTTGTCAATAGACGATTAGAGGGAAAAATGAAAACAGAATCATCTGCCTGTGTGGTGCCGTCAGACAAAATCCCGCCGCAAGAATTGCCTCCATTCATCACACCCTTTCTCACACGGGTGCCAAGTTAATCATGCAAAATCAGAAAGCTTTTTACAAAACACAATTAAACAGACAATGAGTATGTGAAGAGGCTAACAAAATGTTTGAGTGGTATAAGAGAACAGGGTTCAGTAGAAGTGTAATGTATTCAGTTAGAGTCATAAATGTGAGGAGTACTGTGATCCTATGTTCCTCTTAGATTTTGGGGACATGTGGGTGACCAAAGTTCTGGGGTGCAGCTCGGTCTCAGCTATTGATTCTGATGTCCTAAATAAGTGAGACTAAAAGGTAAAGCATGTGACTGAGCCAACAGGGGCAATGAGAGTGTGCAGCAAGACGGGGCTGTATGGTGAATTATCCATCAATTGTTTAACCACTTAGCTACTAGACACTTTTACCCCCTTCCTGTCCAGGCCAATTTTTATAATGTTTTCACACAAATAGAGCTTTCTTTTGGTGGTATTTAATCACCACTTGGTTTTTTATTGTTTGCTAAAAAAAAAAATTAAAAAAAAAAACAAAAAGCATTTTCATAGTGTGTTATAGAATTTTGCAAACTGGTAATGCTTCTCCTTCATTGATGCACTGATGAGGCTGCACTGGTGGGCACTTATAGGCTTCCCTGGAGCCTGCAACCTGCAAGGAGCAGCATCAAGCTCTACCCTGGAGCCTGCAACCTGCAAGCTGGAGCATAGGCCTCCTAAGGTAAGGCCATCCCCGGTCTATCACCCGCGGGGAACATATCGCCGCCGTCTGTCTTCCACGGGGGGGCACTGATCGCCGCCATCTGTCTCCCACACGTGGACAGGCACTGATCCCCGCAGTCCATCTCCCGTGCCCCCTCCCCCCCAAAATATTAAGTACTGTATTATTGGATTTGGCTGTATTGGACACCTTTTCATGTTTAAAGGCATGTTTTAAAAATATTCAGGAAAGGAAAGCCTTTGCACTAGGAATGATAATTCTGTTTGACACAAGAGATAACAGACCTCAGTTTTCTAAACTGTTGTCAGTTTTTGAATATTCTCATTGGGACTGAAAGTGATGGGAGAATCCAACATTTTGTGTTGTTATTGCAAGAGAAATAGAGGAGAAATGTTCCTATGGGTACACTTATTCTGATGACAACTGTCTAAGAGAGAATTTCCTTCTCACTTTCTTTTGTGTCAGCAAGACAGCAGATAAAGGTAAATGTCCCCAATGGCAGACAGACAGCAAAAATGTTTTAACTAGAGTATCCTGGGTTTTATTTTAAAGGTTGGGTATGGCATCGCAAGGTGGCTAGTGATTATATAGTTACAGATTAAAATTTAGCTTTGTTGGGGGTGTGTCTGGGCGGCAAGTCATGTACTGCTTCTGTACAAAGCAGGCATATCCCGTATATGCTATTTTAGAAAAAAAAAGAGGTCAAAGTTAAGCTAGCAAATTCTTTTTTTTTTTACATTCAACATTCTTTCTAACACCACATTTTTCTTATGGAGCAGATTAAACTCAAATTATTAGAAACAATGCTTTACAAATGATCTTTGCTTTAAATAACTGTCTCAGCATGGCTGTGTAAGACTCATTCTGTTTTAAGGAGCGGGGGTTAATTGGAAGACAAATAATGGACTGAATTTTTTTTTAGATTGAAAATTAATTAGAAAAGTCCTACGTACTTTTCTCCTTGAACACAAAATCCCTGTTTTCAGATCTTACTCAGTGTGGAGATTATTTTCCTGCGGCTTATAGGGAACATGACTGCACTATCTCACCTGTCTGTGTATTCTGAGAAATATAATTAACAGTTTTTGTCCCTTGGAGTTGTAGACGAGGTAGCTTTCTGACTGGGTGTTAAATCCACAGTGATTCTTCTATCAATTATAGGAGATAACTTGGCCTGTATTAATTTTGTCTGGTGAATCATAGATTTTATACGTTCATCAGAGATACACAACAAAGGAGGAACTGTGGTTTAAGGTTTGACTTTATTGGATTTGATGGGGTGTCAGTAATTGCTTGTTAGAAGATAAGTAAAAAAAAAAAAAAAAAAAAGATGTTGTTTGCCTCTTTAGTCATTCTCATCACTTGCACATTTGGCTTTCCGTCTATCCTACTATGAAAGTCTTCAACATTGAGTCTACCTTATAAATTAGTAGGTCAGATTATCTGAGCTTTATTTTGTGAATCAGTCTTTCTCTTGAACATGAATTGACAGTCCAAAGAACTGTTTTAACTTTCTACCAAGGACATGTGTCTATGGGATCGGGGCTTTGGTCAAAGGCACCAGTTTAACATCTGTTTGATACGCTTCTGAGATCATTCTGTATTAAATGACAGGTGCATTTAACCTATTATTGACCTACTTCTGACCTGCATTTGACCTGCTTCAAGGAGGTTTTACATTTCTATAGACTTGTATGAGAATGGAAAACATGCATGACAAGAACAAAACCTAGTGACACAGGTCATAAAAGTTGCATTCCCATGCCTTTTTGGTTACTGTAGACAAACTTATAATTCCAAGATCTTGGGAACAGCCAAAATCACTGAGTTTTTTTCAAATTGTTTATGATTATGCATGCCTATGCACATATGCCAGGCATGTCCAAAGTCCGGCCCGCGGGCCAATTGCGGCCCATGGTCTGGTTTCATGCAGCCCCACTGGTAATTTGGATATATATGTAGCACCCTGATGTTTAGGCAGGGTTGCTCCTAAATTTATCTGCCAAGTGATAGTTGACTTGGCTATTTGTCAGGAGGTCAATTGATTTCACCCTAATTCTGGTGTTGCTGCACTTTTCTCCTCTGTTCCTAGATGGCCAGGTATTTGGTGACATTAGATAAGACAAGGTCATTGCAAAGACAGATTAGGAATGAATGGAGTGTCTCAGCCAATGGGCAGGGATTTTCTTGGGTCCCTTGGCCTGCTGGGAGAGACTACTTATTTGGCTGGAGTCAGGTGATCGGGGTTCTGTTCCATGCCATCTGGACGGCTGTGTGGGTGGATGTGTGCTGTATTGCCCTGGGCTGCTAGGCCAGAAACTTAAGGCCTATCCGGGGGATATCTGGCTGCTAGGCTGTCTGTGGGCCTATCCAGAAGCAGCGTAGGGTTGGGGCTGCGGGCTTGTAGTCCAACCAGAAATAACGGTTCTCCCGGCTAGAGAACCTGTCCTGGTCGGGGGTAGAGGGGGAAGCTGACGTCACTAAGGGACCATCCAACTTGTTACTGAGGACCACTGTGAGTAGCTGAAGCAAGTACTAGAGCAGTATTCTCACCACCAGGGGAGGTGAAGAAGTGGGAAAACTTCAGCAATTGCCAAGCCAGGGACCCACCCAGTGGAGGTGACGCTTGCAGAGCATTATTGTGTGCCAAGCCAGGGACCAAACAGGCCTGTGGGGTGACTCTTGAGGAAGATACTAAGTGAGAAGACTGGAAGAGCTCAGGGGATCCAGCGGCAAGTGGATCAGGAAGTCTAGTGAAAGACTGGGAGCTCAGTGGAGTGAAGTTCTACAATAGGAGATTGTAGAAGAAGTGAAAGAGTTCATTGCAACCTTTGTTAGAAACTGTTACAAGATTGTTGCCATAGGAGACAGTGTTCCTACTCATGCAGACGTGGTGTCTAGCTGGATACCTTTCCCTGCATCGCTGTCTTCTTATAGAAGTCTTAGAGTCTGCAAATTAACATTGCATCTACTTAAGGGTGTCCTGGCCCCAACCCTCTCTCTCACATTTCTTTTTAAGAGACAATAAATCTCTTTGCATTCAAGAAGTGTCTGGCGCCCATCAATCTATCTTGCATTATACCCACCATGCCTTGTAACCCACTCTACTACATAGAAGGATGTCAGCTGTCCCTAAGCCTGGAGGTCACCATTAGGCTTAAAGAGGCCTGGGACTTTGCTACATATATATGTTTTGTGGCCCCCAACAAATCAATTTGTTGGGGGGCCACAAAAGATATATGCCGTATTTAACGTTCCTCGGAGGGGACAGGGAGGGAGCGGGATGAGTGCCGTCAGATTGCATAAAGGAGAATCTCCTGTTAACTCGGTGGCCTCTGTAACAGGAAGTCCCGTCTCCTGGGCTGGCATTGGAGGATTGTCTAGCATAGGAGGCGGGACTTTGTATTAAAGAGGCCGCCGAGTAAACAGGAGATTCTCCTGTATGTAATCTGTTGACGCCCGTCCCACCCCCTGCCTGTCCCCTCTGAGGCTGCAGATGGGCATGGATCAGGCTGCACTGATGGCAATGGTGAGGCTGCATTCATGGCAATGGTGAGGCTGCATTCAGAGGCTGCATTCATGGCAATGGTGAGGCTGCATTTAGAGGCTGCATTCGTGGCAATGGTGAGGCTGCATTCAGAGGCTGCATTCATGGCAATGGTGAGGTTGCATTCATGTCAATGGTGAGGCCACATTCATGTCAATGGTGAGGCTGCATTCATGGCAATGGTGAGGCTGCATTCATGGCAATGGTGAGGCTGCATTCATGGCAATGGTGAGCCTGCAGTTGGGTACTGATTAGACTGCAGATGGGCACTGATTAGGCTGCATTGATGGACACTGACCCTTAATTTGCTTCACAGTTCTTTATATAAAATTTTCTAAGGTTACTTTTTACTAATGGTATTTTACAAATTACCTTTTTTATGCAAGGGCGACCATTACCCTTACTTTGCACAGCATGATAGGCTTTTAGAAAAGCACAGTACCATTTTAGAAGTAAAAATGACTAAAGCCAGCCATACATGCATAGAAACTTTGCCAGTTCAACAGGGATCAACCAAATTTCAATCCATGTATGGGCACCCTGGTTGTACAGAAGTCTGTTGGGCTTTTGCGGATCGATCAGTGCCACCGGCTATATCCGGCAGCACTGATCATTGTCTTCTGACGACAGAGAGCAGAACACAATAGCACAGCAGGAGGATTCCCCTATCCACATCAAATGTTGAATGAAAAAATGATGCATGTGTCGGCGGCCTAAGCAAAGATCTCTTTGCTTTTCTACTGGACAGTGATGATCCGCTTCGCATTTTGTAGCCAATAGGGCTGTGAGCAGAATAGGAAGGAATGAGCTATAGTGAAAACGAGAGAGGCTGTATCTGTGCTTTAAATCAACAGTTCAGGATACACAGTTGGCCAGAGTCATAAAAAAATGATTTGAGTGGTTCTGCCAACTATCCCTATTTTTAAATAGGGTAGTGAGACATAGTGATACCTCCTGTCTTAAGAAGGCTCTGTTGTGCTTCATCCTGGTTCAGTGGAGCATTTTTGGTTCCTTTTAACCCAAACCACCTTAACCTGTTTGGTTATATTTTCATGATACCTAACAAAAAACTAACGGGGAACAAGTAATAAAATACACCTCCACGATATTGGGCAAAAACAGAGGGGATTCTATGCTGGTTCTTTTTAGTTCTTGGCAGCCCACTCTTTCTACAAGCATTACTTCAGCCAATAAAGAATGGGTACATATATGTCTGCAAACTACTAGAGGCACCATTCTTTGAGAATTACTCTCCAGAGAACCCCCAAACATGTAAACAGTAGAAGCTGCTATAAAGGATCTGCTTTATTTAGAAAATATTGATGCGTTTTGACGTGTGAAAGGACTCTGATCTAAAAAGGTTTAATCAGCGATGGTCATCATTCAAAGGCAAAATACTAACACCCCAAGAAGAGTATGCCAGACTGTCATCTTTCTCCTATTCCAATAAACAAAATAGCGCAAATGCATGATACGCCTTAAGCTTAGAGTCTAAAGAGACCTTAGAAGGGTATGGCCCATTTGCTCGTAGCCTTTGGTCTAAACAATATCCAGTTCATGTATCTTGCCTATGATGTAAGGAACAACTTATTATGAGGAGAGAAGAGGAGCAAGTAATTTTTTTGAGTTGTTATGTTTGAGCAAAGCGAGAGTCACACACTTTTCAGAAAGTCTCATTATTTCAAGACAAGACAATATCAATGCCATTTACTATAGAAAAAATGATGTTGGTGGGCGCTTCTTTCAGACTAGTTTGCAAGAACTTACTGGCCTGCCCATCCATAGCATTCTTGTTCCTGTACCTGTGGTTTAATTTCTACACTGAGTGGCAGTTACTGTCTCAGATATGGACATCATAATGTTTATGTTTAACTTCAGTTATAGCTTTTCTACGTACAAAAAAGATTATCAAGCAAGCCTTTTCTCATTTAGGTTACAAATGCATATCAATCTAAGGTTGAAAATTAAATGTTGTAAATACTTTATCTTGTAAATATCTTTAGAAGACGCAATACAAAGTTTTGAAAAAAAAAAACTAACTCACAAATAGTGCATTAACCAGTCTTCCAAACCTTGATGACTCAGATTGTAATTATTACATAACCTAAAAATTGGATCTACAGATCATGTCGCTGGTAATTATTGTTCTCCACAAATATGTCACTCTCAGTGAAATTACAAAAGTTATACAGAGGAGTTTGAAGGCAGCCCATCAATGCCCATTTATGTTAGATGGGAACACAGTGTACCACCTTTTTGTCTTGTGATAAAAAAGACCATCTGAGTAAGTCTAACATATACAATCATGGGTGAAATTGCATTTAAAAATACCTCTAATTTGAGGCTACAATAGAAGAGCATTAACTTAGCAACTAGGTCGTGACTTAAAAGCCTTTGGTCGTTTATTTCCGCTCGTTTATTTAAGCCAGCCAGCTTACTCCATGGCCTTTCAAGCAGGATATGATTCATTGATGTGAGCCTAAGTTAGTGAATGCACTTTTTTCTCCCCATTTAGTTTCATATGTAATTATAGCCTCCCCTGCAGCTAATTTCTTCATCTTTGTTTCAGGGCTCGGAGATAAAAATTTCAAAGTGCCGGACCCAGCTGATTCTGCGTCATTCGTGAGTCACACTAATAATGCTACTTAATATCTCCAGAACAATACAAATTATTTGCACTCATTATTTCCTACAGCTTGACATGGGTTCTTTGCATTGTATTCTCTTTTCTTGTAAAGAAAATTACTGTACCGAAAGACAGAGATACTATTGCTCTCTGTGGCTTTTGGGAACATAACCTTATGTTCTTAGTTAATGGCTAGCTCTACATAAAACCTATATTTTTTGTTTTGAATGGACGACAGTGGGATTAGTCAAGTCCTTACTTCTTTATATGTCAACATAATCTTGATGTAGGTTGTAGGCTGCCCAAACATGGCCATTATAAAGACAAAGAAGGTGTCTTTATAAAGCGTGTAATGCCAAAACTTTGCTTTTTTAGTTCTCAATAGAGTAGAGTAGGATTAAAACCCCTGTCAGGATTTTATTGCTGTCTGTGTCCTGCTAGGGAGATTTATTTTCACTTCTTGTCTTGGAGACTCAACAGGAAGTGATAAGAAATTTCCTTAAAGTCGGAGGGATTCCCAACTTAAATAGTCATTACCGGAAAATGTATCTCCATTTAAAGATTTACCCTTGGCTTTCAGTCTCATTACAACTTTCAAGTGTAGGATTTTCCCTTACGTTCTGTTTCAGTGACAATGGTTACCACCACAAATAAACGGGCTAACCTCCACATTGAGACACAGACCACAATAAAAACTTGGCAGCAGGTCAAACCCTTGCCTACTAAAAAAGAGTTATGCCTTTACTTTAAAAATGGTGAATTCTGCACAAGATGAAATGTTCTGCCATTACACTCTTGTAAAGGTCACATAGATGGGTAAAGACCGAAACTGTAAAAGAGATACCTCCCCACCACAGTTCACAAAAGATTTTAAAAAGTCAGCTAGTTTTTTAACTGATGTTATTTCAAGAATGAGATGTTAGCTTTGGATTGATTTACAGTCCAAATTCTTGCCCTGTGGTTTATTTTAATGATTGGTCAACGTTTCTAATCCAGGTCATGAAGTATAAAAAATAAATGACATTTTACTATATATGGTTGTTAGGCTTTTTCAGCATGAAGGGTTGAATAGCTTTCCAGTCTTTGAGTGCCTTGGAGTGAAGTCAAAGCCAAACTGGGGGACATTTGATAGACTCTAGATATCTCACTGCACTATTGAACCACTTAGGGGGATTTTTTATGGTGCTGTCCTTCACATGTCCAACTGGAAGGAATTTCAGGTAGACCCAGGACACCCAGGTTGGATTTTACCTTCCCATTGGTCTGAGAGAAAAAAACACATTTTTTCCTCATATGTGTTTTTTTTATCTCCAGATATGTCTGAGTTCTTCTACATGTTTTGTGATGTGACTCACAAAGTCCCTTGGGCTATAAGTAGTTGTGGTGCATATACCTCTATTTGATGTCATTATAATCTATTAGTCCCTTTAAAGTCCCTTTTTATCAGCCTTGTGCAGTCACTGTAAAGCTGAGCTCAGGCTGGTAGAGGGGGAAAAAGCACACATAGCCAATTATGTGCTAACAAGAACCAATCTGATAAGAGGGGAAATCAGAGTGACAGAGAGATGAGCTCGTTAGTCTGCTGCTTCTCCTTTTACTGAGTAATCACAGGCTGAAGGAGGGACAAGACCTATAAGTGTTACTGAAATGCAGTAGAGAAAAAATCAGGTCTCTTGCCTTGCCAGACAGGGCTGTACTTTATGGCAGAGCTGTGTAAATCTCAGAATTGAAAGGGCAAGCATGCTAATCCTTTGGCAATTAAAACATCTCCCATATATGTATTTCATCTGTACATTTATCCAATTGCTCGTATACAGTTTAAAACAATTCCTTTATTAGGAGGTGCACAAATAAAGCGGAGGTCCGTCCACCGCTGCAAAAATTAAAAGCCCGCAGCTGCACATACTGCAACTGCTAACTTTTAGGTTCAATAAGTTTTTTATTGTATATAAAATAGTTTTCCAAACGGAAAATGAAAACATAAACAAGATCAGATGCTCGACATCGGGCAATCTGATTTAGTAATAAAGAAACATACATGGGTAGATCAATACATTATTATGCGTTCTGTCTTCAATATAAACATAGTGTATTATCTCAACAGCTTTCGGAACTTTTGCTGTTAGTCATGTTGACTAAAATTCCCGAGATCTGGACGCCCCTATGGGATCATGCTGCGCCCAGGTGTCTAGGAACTCTGAATAAATAGACAAGTAATCTGAATACCATCAGCGTATAAACGTTGGTGTTCAACCAATCTGCTGGAGGTTGTGAGGGGATTGATGTTAAAGAGCAGAATACAATAGGCAAAAAATAAAATCATGACTATAGATAGCCCAAAAGAGTAGTATAAGAGTAAAGAAAAGTGTTGGAATGACAGGTAGAGGAAAGAAGAGAGGTGGGGGGAGGAACGGGGAGGAAGACTGGCAAGGTAGGTGGGGGGGGGGGGGAGGGGGGAAGGGAGGGGAACAGCGAGCCTCACCCCAAGTCGGGGCCTTTATTATTAGGTTGTTTGTGTGGAACTAGTAGAATTTGTAACTTGGCTAGGTGCCTTCATAGCTGTGAGTCTGCTTTTTAGCTTATCTGAAGTGGAGTAATGCCTCCATATGCTCCAGATATAGGAAAATTTTGCATATTTGTCTATGGCTCTGGCTTGCATTTCCTCCATAAGCATGGTGTTATTTATTTCACTTACCCACTCTAAAAGAGATGGGGGAGTAGTGGATTTCCAGTGTCTAGCAATTAATTGTCTACCACTGCTGAGAAAAAATTTTAAGAGGTTGTGTTTTTGTGACTTAATTTTACCCGGTAGTATTGATAGGAGAGCGATGAAAGGAGAGGGAGTGAGTGGTTTATCGTAGATTTCTGAATAGATTTGGAAGATTTGGGTCCAGAACGGACCTATCACATCGCATTCCCACCAGATGTGTCCATACGTACCCTTCGCAGAGTTACATCTCCAACATATGTCGGTAGTTGATGGAAACATGATCCTGAGATTCGTTGGCACTCGATACCATCTGGATAAAACCTTGTAATTTTTTTCCTTGGTGTAGCACGAAATGGCTGATTTGTGGGTGAAAATAAAAGCTTTACCCCATTCGGCTTCGGTTATTTCCCTCCCGAGTTTCTCTGACCATGCTTTGGTGTAGTTGGGTAAGGTATCATGTGTGTGTTCTATAATCAGTTTGTAGATCAATGAAAGGGTGTGGCGGGGGGTTTCTGAGAATGTGCATAGTTGTTCAAAGCCAGTCAAGGGTCTGTGAATCTGTTTGGAATCATGTAATTTCTTACAGTAGGCTGTCAGATGTAGACGTGTTAACCATGTTACGTTGGATGATGTGATGCTTAATCTTGACGTGAAAGTACCAAGTGTGTTGTTGACAAATTGTCGTGCTGTGGGCCAAGTGGCTCTGTTGTGATCGTCTATGATTTGTATAGAACTGCCTTCTGGGAGAGCTGGGTTGTCAAATAGAGGGGTAAGGGGACTTGGCTCAGTGGAAAGTGAGTATCTTTCTTTTCTGCGGTACCAGATTAATAGTGCATCTCTGGTCAGTGGAGACAAACTAGTAAGAGATCTATGAGTCCGTTCATAACCCCATGGTAAAGCCCAGAGGTCAATTGTTCCACCAAAGTGGAAGCTTTACGTAGTGGGCGAGGGAACCACTCCAGTAAACGGGAGACCACTGCTGCTGTGTGGTAGAGTTCAAAATCTGGGAGGCTTGTCCCACCTTTGGAAATGGGGGTACATAAAAGTTTGTGTTTCAGTCTGGGATGGTTTCCCCTCCACACGAATCGTATGGCCATGGAACGAAGAGTACGGAAGAAGGCAGCTGGCAAGGCAATTGGGAGGGCTTGAAATAAGTATAATAATTTAGGGAGTATGTCCATTTTCAATATGTTCATGCGACCAAACCATGATATTGGCAGGTCCCCTCGGCTTTCAGTGAGGCGTCTAATTTTCGTGAGAAGTGGACTGTAATTTAGGGTGTATATTTCCGAGGCACGGCTTGGGATGGCCGTACCTAGGTATGAGATAGATTTTGATTGCCATTGGAATGAGAAGTTGGCCTTAAGAGAGGAAAGGGTCGGCTGAGGTAGGGATATGTTCAGTGCTTCTGTTTTAGAGAGATTCAGTTTATAATTACTGAGACCACCGAATCGGTTGATCTCGGCAAGTATGGATGGTATACTAATATGGGGATTGGTCACATAGAGGAGCAAGTCGTCTGCATAAAGGGAAAGTTTACATTGTGAGGACGGGGTCTGTATCCCTCGTATATCCGGATTAGCTCTAATAGCTTGGGCTAGATGTTCGATTACTAAGGCAAATAGGAGTGGGGAGAGGGGACAGCCTTGTCTCGTGCCATTGGAAATAGTGAGTTTCTCTGATTGAGTTCCATTAACTAAAATTGTGGCTGAGGGCTTAGAATATAGTGACATGATGTGGGTTAGCATTCTAGGTCTTAGTCCTATTTGGGAGAGAGTAGCCTGAAGAAAGGGCCAACTGACCCTATCAAAAGCCTTCTCCGCGTCACAGGAGAGAAGGCAGGTCGGTATGTGGTTACGATGGGCATATGTCACTAGGTGGATAGTTTTGGTGGTATTGTCCCTAGCTTCACGTCCAGGGACAAAACCCACTTGATCTCTATGTATTAGATTTGGCAAAAGAGGTGAGATACGGTTCGCTAGAATCTTAGCATACAGTTTAAGATCTATATTTAGTAGGGATATCGGCCTATAATTAGAACATAGAGAGGTATCCTTGCCCGGTTTTGGGATGACTACTATTTGGGCTTGTAATAAAGTATGGGAGGGAGATAAGTTCTCATCTATGGCGTTGAATGCTTTGGCCATCAGGGGGGATAACAAAGGTGCAAACGTCTTGTAGAAGCGTGAGGAGAACCCATCTGGACCTGGGCTTTTACCATTCTTTAAATTTTTAATGGCAAGTTGGAATTCGGAGTCAGTCAGGGGGGATTCCAAGTCTTCTGCTTCAGAGGCTGGGATGGTTGGGAGTGCAGTTTCCTGAATGTATGAGGACAGTGTTAGAATCGGAGAGTCTGTTTGGATGTTGGGTGACGGTGTCTGGGGCTTGAGATTGTATAATGTGTCATAGTATTGACGGAATTCTTCTACTATGGAAGAATTATTTATTATTTTACCTTTATTGGGTGAGTTAATACAGGGGATAGCCCTCCGGGCCTGTCTGGGTTGCAGAGTCTGCGCAAGATGTCTGCCACACTGATTTGCTTGTGAGTAGTGGACAAATCGCCCTTTATCTCTCGCTACCAGTGAGCGTTGTGAAAAGATTTGCAAGAGGTCTCTCCTAGCATTGGTGAGTTCTAGTTGAGTTTTTTCCTCGGGGGGATCGTTTATGGTCCTCCTCTAGGGTGGCTATTAGGGACAGAAGGCGTGTGATGTCTGCTGTTCGCGCACATTTTAATCTGGAGCCGTGTTGGATAAGTTTACCCCTAATGACGCATTTGAGGGCTTCCCATTTCATTAGTGGGTTAGTGTCGTCACGGGCATGGTCTGCAACAAAGTGTTTGATGGTTTGTGTGATGTCCTGGGTGCATACTGAGTCTGAGAGCAGATTGTCGTTTAATCTCCACGTGGCTCTCTTTTTTTGTGTTGGTATGCTTCCTAAATTCATATGTATGGGGGCGTGGTCAGACCACAAAGTGAGGCCTATCGAGGCGGAAGGTGAGAAATCCAATAGGGACTGGGAAATGAAGATATAGTCTAATCTACTGTAGGTAGAGTGTGCTGGGGAGTAGTATGTGAAATCTTTAGTGGAGGGGTGTAACATCCTCCAGACGTCCACTAAAGATAAGTCTGAAAGAATTGTACGTATTTTGGTCAGGGAAGCCGGGGAGATTGAGGACTTACCCATTGAGGTGTCAAGGCGTGGTATCAGAGCGGCATTGAGGTCTCCTCCCAGGATCATGTTGACCGTACTGAATCTTTTCAGGCGAGTAGAAACCTTGGAGAGGGATTGCAGTTGATCCTGGTTTGGAGAGTAGACATTAATTATAGTATAGATCATATTCATATATGAAAGTTTTAAGAAAACATATCTCCCTAGTGGATCAATGAGGGTGTCTAGCACATCTGGTGTGAATGAGACATGAAACGCGATCGAAACCCCTTTAGATTTCGCTGCGGGGTTGGTGCTGTGGAACCAAGTGGGATATTGCTTATGGAGAAGTTGCGGAATGGTGTCTGATCTAAAATGAGTCTCCTGAAGGAGTAAAATTTGGGTACGATTTTTGTGAAAATGATATAAGATTTGCCTCCTTTTCTCTGGGGTGTTAAAACCCCTGCAGTTTAAAGAGGAGACTTTCAAGGGGGTTTGCACTGCCATAGGGAAGAGGATTTGATAATTAGGTATACTAAGGCTGGCCATACACTATACAATTTTCTGATTCAATTTCCTTTAGATTTACCTTCAACTATGTAGTGCAAGGGCCTGTCTGATTGCATACAAATTGAAAGGGTTTAGGTTTGACCTCATATTATATGGTTTTGGTAAATCTAAAGGAAAGTTGAACAGGAAAATTGTATAGTGTATGGCCAGCTTTAGACAAGGGGGAGGCTCGCTGTCTCCAGGGGGGTGGGGGAGGGGTGAGGAAAGGTAGTAAAGAAACCTCCGTTAGTATTGAGTTGTAGAATAAATTTAAATGAATAGATAGGGAGAAAAACAGAAAGAAAACAGAGAAAGAAAAACCTTGGCCTCAGAGGCCGCATAAAGAACATTGTGTTCTAACGTTCAGCTAATGCCTCTAAGGGCGCTGAAAATCCTATGTGGGGGGTAGTGGCTAGTCCACAGAGGGGCCCGCACACACCGGGCTACTAAGAGAAAAAGGCAATACGTTTTAAATACTGCTATAACTTTAGCAACTCAGGACTCGCAGAGTCGCATGCGCCTCGCTAAACTATTATGAGCTGTCCAGCCGGACAAAGCTCCTAGATGAGGTCCGATGATCTAACTGTCTGCAGGGTCAACAATATGAGAATAACAATACAACATAAAGCAATGAGGGACGGGGTGAGAAGGGCAGGGTCTGGGGGGGACCCTAAATAAAGTAGTGAATCACGGTGTTGGCTTGGGATCTCTGTTAACTAAGGAGGGACCGTGCTGCTAAGAACACAAGACAAACACCGTGTGTGAGAAGAACAAAATAACATAGCTAAACATAATGTCCCAACAATACTGTAACCATAATACTGGGGCCGCTTCATCGGCGTAGTGCCTGTGAAGGAAAGAAATGGTTAATCAGAAGTTCTGCAGCGGGGGTTCATCCATCTGTTGCTTTGGGGAGATCCGACTTTGAGCGTTTGTTCTTCCTAGATTGTTTTTGCCAGTTCGATGCGATCGGGAATCCAGGAGTCGCTGCATGGATTGGCCAATCAGGGATGTGGATCTGGGGCAGTTCGAAAGTCCCGAGGAACTTTGGGAGGTCACCCAGAGTGCGAAATGTGGCCGACCGTCCTTCATGAGATGCAAAGAGATTAAATGGGAAACCCCAGCGATATTTAATGTGCTTTTCCTGGAGGGCTCCTGTGAGGGGTTTCAGTGCACGTCGCATATCCAGGGTCAGCTTGGAAATGTCTGGTAATAAAGTCACAGCAGCATCATTAAAGTATATGGCGTCTTGGTTGCGAGCTGCACGCATGATAGCATCTTTAATCGCATAAAGTAGTGTAGTGACAGTCTCTTCTACGGTTTGTTCCACATCTTCTATCCTGCTTGTGACATCCTTGCGCAGCTCAGAGATCTCCTGTTTGTAGGAGCGTTCAAGTCTCTGTACACATGCCTCAAAATCATGTTTGGTGGGGAGAGCTTTGATGTAAGCTTCCATGTCCCATCCACTATAAGACCGGTGCGATGTTGGGGAATGACATGCAGAGCGCACAGATTCATTCTCTGAGTCTGGAGGGGATCTAGCACGCTGCCTGGTTGTCATATGTGGTGTGGAGTGCTGTAATGTAGCTCCTTGTGAGGCCGCATGTGAGCCTGAGGAGCGGGTCGACGCCATCTTGGATTTGGGGGGGCCGTGCTGATTTTGTCCCAAATGTATGAAAAAGCGGTCGATTTCCCCCTCGGTTTGTGTATCAGGGGTATGGCGTCCTTCTCCCCCACCTCTCTTCCCCATTACAGACCTGTCTGCAGAGTTCTGGAGTCGCTGAGAGCCTCTATTAGTCCGGTGTGTGCAGGAGCTCCTGAGAAACACGTCTCACTCCTCCATGAGCCAGGCCACGCCCCAACTGCTAACTTTTAATAATAGGACACTTGCCTGTCCTGGGGTCCAGCGATGTCAGCACCGCAGCTGATATTTCCATCAGCTGTCGGGTGCATGCCGCCTCCATTGTGAGTAAGGGAATTCGGCAGAGAAGCTTTACGGCTTCATGCCGGGAACCCTACTGCTCATGCGCGAGGCTCCGCACCTTTCTCCTACTGGCCCGGCGGCCAGGGAAGGAGGCGGGAGGAGTAGGGAGCCCGGGCGGTGACGTCAATATCCACGGCTGAGGCTCCCGGAAATGGGAACAGGATACCTGTGAAAGACAGGTATCCTGTCCCCCTCCCCCCCGAAAAGGTGCCAAATGTGGCACCTGAAGGTGGAAGGAGTACAATGAGCGGAAGTTCCACTTTTGGGTGGAACTCTGCTTTAAGGTAAGAAATAAAGGTAGAGAGGTGTGAAACGCGCCAGGACGGTAACTGCACTTAATGCATTTGTGTTTTGATTTTTTAAAACCTCAGATTATTGCAATTCCTGGATTGAGGACCTCATTTTTTATAGAATCACTTTTAAAGTGTTAACTTTAACTTCTGCAGAAAAATGACAGCTGCTGCAAACTGTTGAATATAGTGAGGCAAGATCTACAGCTGAGTGACAATGAGGACAGCAAACCAGAGAACACAGAAAATCCCAGGTATATTCTCTCCACCCTAATCTCCTATGGCAGCTAACATGTTAGCAGTGCAGTGTTTCTAAATTTCAGTTAGTATTTTTTTTATTGTAAATGTATGTGTGAGGGAACTGCTTGGGTACCCCAACTAGGTGCTTCCATCTGTCAAACAGCTCCTCCTGCCCTCCAAACTGTTCCGAACAGACTGAAAACCAATACCAGCCCTTTTTACCTCAAACATTGTATACAGACAAGATGTGAGGAAAACTCCTAAGGAAAGACTTTATTAAACAGAAATACAGTGGCAACTCGGATTGCGAGTAACACGGTTAACGAGCGTTTCGCAATACGAGCAATTCTTTTTTTAAAAATTCTGACTCGGTTTGCCAGTGTTGCCTCACAAAACGAGCAGGATTCAAGCCTCTGCGGTGTGCAGTACCACATTTGGCCAGAGGTGCGGGGGCGCCGGTGACACTCGGAGCCGTTTGGAAATACTCGAAAACATTTGGGAATACTCTGTTCTCGAGTGTTTCCGAGCCTTTCCGAGGGTTTCCGAGTGTATCCGGCGCCCCCCCATCTCTGGCCACATGCGGTATTGCATGCAATAGAAGTCAATATGGAACAAATTATCTTCGTTTCCATTGACTTCTATGGGGAAACTCACTTTGATATGCGAGTGCTTTGGATTACAAGCATTCCCTTGGAATGAATTATGGTCATAACCCAAGGTTCCACTGTACAGGATTTTATGCACTTGAAAAGTAGGTCAGTCATCACATGAACAATAAAACCGAATGTTTGTCATTATCTGCTTCAGCCCCGGAAGACCAGAGCGTTTTTTGCGATTCGCCACTGTGTCGCTTTAACTGACAATTGCGCAGGCGTGCAACGTTGCTCCCAAACAAAATTGACGTCCTTTTTTTCCCACAAATAGAGCTTTCTTTTGGTGGTATTTGATCGCCTCTGCGATTTTTATTTTTTGCGCTATAAACAATATAAGAGCGACAATTTTGAAAAAAACTCATTATTTTTTACATTTTGCTATAATAAATATCCTCCAAAAATATATAAAAAAAACATTTTTTTTCCTCAGTTTAGGCCAATCGTATTCTTCTACATATTTTTGGTAAAAAAAAATCACAATAAGCTTTGATTGATTGGTTTGCGCAAAAGTTATAGCGTTTACTAAATAGGGGATAGTTTTATAGCATTTTTATAAATAAATTTTTTTTACTAGAAATGGCAGCGATCATCGATTTTTACTGTGACGCGATGTTATGGCGGACATGTCGGACATTTTTGACACATTTTTGGGACCATTGTCATTTATACAGCGATCAGTGCGATTAAAAATGCATTGATTACTGTGTAAATGACACTGGCAGTGAAGGGGTTAACCGCTAGGGGGCGGGGAGGGGTTAAGAGTGTCCTAGGGGAGTGATTTCTAACTGTCAGGGGGATGGGCTGGTGTGTGACATCACTGATCTCTGCTCCCAATGACAGGGAGCAGAGATCGAGTGACACTTGTCACTAGGCAGAACGGGGAGATGCTGTTTACATCAGCATCTCCCCGTTCGTCCTCTCCATGAGGCGATCGCGGGTATCCCCGCGGCGATCGAGTCCGCAGGACCCGCGACCCGACTCACAGAGCTCCCGGCCCGACGGCGGCGCGCACGCAATGGCAAGGCGGGGAATTCAAATGGACCTACAGGTACGCCCATTTGCCCAGCCGTGCCATTCTGCCGACGTACATCGACTGCGCCGGTCGGGAACCGGTTATAAAACAATATAAAATCCCCATTTGAACGAATGATCACACAGAACTTTTTGTCAATTTAATCTACCTGGTCTGAAGTCACTAAAGGGGGGCATGCATGGCATATCACAGAACAGGGCTTGGAAGGGGGGTAAAGAGGAGTCAGTATGAACACATTACAATAGTCTAATCTGCAGTGGAACGAGAAGATTGCTGCTGCTAGGGGCAACCAGAGAAATGTCAGGTGCTTAAGCAACCAGCCAAGAGGAGTCATAGTGACATGGCATGGGTGACAGAGGACCCTGGTAGAGAGGGGGTTTGTGAGCTTGGCCCCCTTGCTAGTCACTGATGCCCCAAATACAGGGACCAATATCGCTGCACAAGATATTCCAGGTACCTAGCCTGAGATGTCCCGGAAGAGGAGAAGTGAGTGAGAGGCCTCAGGAAAAATTTTAGAAACATGTGAAAACATGATCTCTTGTGTCAGGGAGAAGTCTCATAATATCACTGGGAGTGAGGTGACACGTAGGGCTGGTGGAGTGGGGTACAGGCTTCGTGGTATCCACTTAGAATTGCTGCATCCATTGGGAGGAGCTAAAAGAAATGAAATTTGCACAAAGGGTTAACTGTGCAGGAACATGCTCCCTTCTTAAGGCTGATTTCACATGACCACAGCCTCAGTCTGTAAATGCAGGTATTAGCGAGCATGGTACTGTGACTGTACCGAAGTCTGGAGAGTTAATCAAACATGTGGTGTAGAGTGTGCTCACTTCTAAGTTGGAGTGCTGCCTTAACATAGTTACATAGTAAATTTGGTTGAAAAAAGTCCATCCAGCCCAACCAAAAGAGGAAAAAAAAAACACACACACAAATGAAAACCTCCATACACACTATCCTATACCCACAGTTTATCCAGAGGAAGGCAAAAAAAAAAAAAAAAAAACCAATAAAGAATGATCCAACGGGGAAAAGAAAATCCTTCTTGAACCCCAAGAGGCAATTGAATATTCCCTGGATCTACTTTACCTATAAATGTTAGTATGCAGGTATATTTTGTGCATTTAAGAAAGAATCCAGGCCTTTTTTAAAACAAACTAGTGAGCTGGCTTGAACCAGCTCTTGAAGGAGTCTATTCCACATTTTCACAGCTTACTGTGAAGAAGCCTTTCTGTATTTGGAGATTAAGGCTGGATTCACACTATTGCGAATTGGATGTGGGATCTCTGCATCCAATTCGCAATAGCAGGAGAATGTGACCGGCTCTCTATGGAGCCGGTTCACATATCTCCGATGCAGCTCCGGTGCGAATTTGCACAGGAGCCCTGTGCGTCTTTTGGTTCGTTTCAGGTCTGAATTCAGCCCTGCTGGGAGCTGCATCGGCATCCAGTTTGAACCGAGACTAATGGGGCGCACACGCTGTCGGACTTTACGGCTACAAAAGTCAGACGGACGCCGACGGACCAAATCCGGTGGACAATCCGATTGTGTGTGGGCTTCCCTGGACTTTCAGCTGACTTTTCCAGTCGCAAATCTGACGGACTTTAGATTTGGAACTTACTTTACACGTTGGCAGCCTCCACCTGTAGATACAGGCATTAGTAAGCACTCCGTTAAGGTCCCCCCCCATTAGACACGTTAAGAGAGACTTGTCTGGAACATGATCAGCTCATGATCAGTTATGTGAGAGCTCAAGGATAAATGCGCCCTGGTGCAGAAGCCTCTTTGCTCTCCACTTGGTCTTGTGCTGTCAGAAGCATCAGCCTTGAATGGAGGTGATAGGTAATGGCCAGTAATTCTAGGTCTCTATAGCAGCACACCCAGACCATACAGTAACCCCTGGCACTCACTTCCCTCTAGCAGCAGGCACACCTGAGAATCTTATTCACAATGTCCTGGGAGCTGTCTGTCACCCAGCTTCCACATGACACTCTTCAGTGAGGGAGACAAAGACCAGGACTCTAGAACGATGCTTTCCAAAAAAAAAAAATCCTTCAACAGTCTTCTCCAGGCCCCCAGCCCATCATCTGCTGAGGTCTAGACTACAACTCTTGTCTCACACTAGCTGTCTCCTAGGGGCAGCAGCCCCAGGAGAAGAAGAACCCTCCTAGCAGAGGAAGAGCCCCCTCTTATCACCTCCCTCAGCCATCTTCTGGGTGCCCCCTTCCCAGGGATTGGCTGGGGTCTGATAAATATTAACCGCTTGCCAACCAGCCGCAGCAGTCGTACTGCGGCAACATGGCTCGGCTGTGCGAATCACCGGCATGTTACGTCACTTCCTTTTTTGGCCACTAGGGGCGCATGCGCGCCGCCTGCTCGCCCATGGAGCCGATGCGAGTGCCCGGCGGTCACGATCACCGCCGGGCTCCCGCAATCACTCGGGGCACACCGAGAACCGGGATCTGTGTGTGTGTGTAAACACACAGTTTCCAGTTCTCTGAGGAGAAGAGACAGATCATCTGTTCATACAGAGTATGAACACGATCTGTCATCTCCCCTACACAGTCCCCTCCCCCCTTCAGTTAGAACACAGAGAGGAAACACAATTAACCCCTTGATCGCCCCTAGTGTTAACCCCTTCCCTGCCAGTGACATTTTTACAGTAATCAATGCATTTTTATAGCACTGATTGCTGTATAAATGCCAATGGTCCCAAAAATGTGTCAAAATTGTCCGACGTGTCTGCCATAATGTCGCAATCCTGATAAAAAACGCAGATTGCTGCCATTACTAGTAAAAAAAAAAAAAAAATAATAAAAATGCCATAAAACGATTCCCTATTTTGTAGACGCTATAACTTTTGCGCAAACCAATCAATATACACTTATTGTGTTTTTTTTTACCAAAAATATGTAGAAGAATACATATCAGCCTAAAAAGAGGAAAAACATTTTTTTTTATATATTTTTGGGGGATATTTATTATAGCAAAAAGTAAAAAAATATAGAATTTTTTTCAAAATTGTCGCTATTTTTTTGTTTATAGAGCAAAAAATAAAAACCGCAGAGGTGATCAAATACCACCAAAAGAAAGCTCTATCTATGGGAAAAAAAGGACGTCAATTTTGTTTGGGTGCAACATCGCACGACCGCGCTATTGTCAGTTAAAGTGACGCAGTGCCGAATTGCAAAAAGTGCTCTGGTCAGGAAGGGGGTAAAATCTTTGGGGGCTGAAGCGGTTAATAATATTCTTTTATCTGGAAGCTTCCTCTAGAAGCAGACAGAAGCAATGAACCCCTGAACCTAAGGAAACCCTAGCCAGACCCCAAAAAAAAAAAAAAACAGGTAATTTTTTCACTTAGTACGGTAAAGCCAAATAACAACATTTTAGCCTAACTTTTGAATGTGTCTTACTACTATTAAGCATACCATAACCTGGTTAAACAAGAACCATTACAAATATTTTGTACATATGCACTGTATGATGTGATAATTTCTGTGTCCTTTTCCCTCAATATATGGCTGCAGCTCAAAGAAGACAAGTAAGAAAGAGAGCGAAAATTACCAGGAGAAGGCGAAGATAAAAGAAGACTCTTATGATGATAATGCAGAGTGGTATAAAGCCATAAAGAGGGTAATACATTACCATTAAATCACTCTCTCAATCAGCATGAACTATTTTTAATCCTTATGCTGCAAGCATAAGTAAATAGATTGGAAAATATATCATATTTACTTGTTTTAAACTTTTTTCTACATTTTTTCAGTTACTTCCTGGTTTCCATGCATAGGCAAATGATGCCATACATCCAAAGAGTCAAAGGAGGAGTTTTCTCAGCTAAATACACTGCCCTGCTTGCATGTCTGACCTAAGGGCAGATGGATCCCGGGAAGTAAATGCTACATGAAACATCTGCCCTTACTCAAGATATCAGCTAGAAATACTAGGAATACTAGGAGGTGTCTTTTAAAGTTATTTACTAGCAAAATAAAGCATGGAGACATTGATAGATAGGTTAGTTTGCTCTGAATAATATAAATTTATTAAATAGTGTTTTGGGGTTTTGGTGCTCAGATGCAGTGTAGTTCAGCTTTAACCGCTTGCCTTCCAGCGCACGATGATATACGTCGGCACAATGGCACGGCTGCGCAAATGGGCTTACCTGTACGTCCCCTTTAAATAGTGGGTGCCGCGTGAACGTGCCAGCGGGTCCCGCAGACTCGATGTCCACCAGTGGCCCGCGATCGTGGCACGGAGAGGCAGAACGGGGAGTAAACAAGGCATTTCCTTGTTCTGCCTAGCAACATGACAGGGAGCTACTGCTCCCTGTCATCTGAAGCAGTGATCTCTGTCATGTTCTAGTGAGCCCCTACAGTTAGAACACACTGAGGGAACACATTTAACCTTGATCGCCCTCTAGTGTTTAACCCCCTTCCCTGCCAGTGTCATTTACACAGTAATCAGTGCATTTTTATAGCACTGATCGCTTTATAAATGTCACTGGTCCCAAAATAGTGTCAAAAGTGTCCGATCTGTCCACCGCAATGTCGCAGTCACGATGAAAATAGTAGATCGCTGCCATTACTAATAACAAAAAAATGAATAAAAAAAAATGCCATAAATCTATCCCCTATAACTTTTGCGCAAACCACTCAATATACGCTTATTACGATTTTTTTTTTCCAAAAATATGTAGAAGAATATATATCGGCCTAAACTGAGGAAGAAATTGTTTTTTTCAATATTTTTTTGGGGATATTTATTATAGCAAAAAGTAAAAAATATTGCTTTTTTTTCAAAATGGTCACTCTTTTTATGTTTATAGCGCAAAAAATAAAAACCGCAGAGGTGATCAAATACCACCAAAAGAAAGCTCTATTTGTGGGAAAAAAAGGACGTCAATTTTGTTTGGGTGCAACGTCGCACGACGGCGCGATTGTCAGTTAAAGCGACGCAGTGCCGAATTGCAAAAAATGCTCTGGTCAGGAAGGGGTAAAATCTTCCGGGGCTGAAGTGGTTAAAAAAAAATCCAGAATATACAAAAATGTTTCCATAGTTTCTGCAGGTCTATAAAAAGAACTCATTCAAAATCTTGTCTCTGAGAAGCCTGCTATCCTCCAAATTAGGAGAGCTTCTTGAAGTTTATTATCTTTTTTTTTTTTTTACTTTTGAATGGAGTCTAAGAAGTTAGAACACTTGTCAGGTATTTATTGAAGTCTGTGACCCCTCAAGGTAGACTCATCCTCTCAATTTAATAACATTGTCATTGGGAATGAAAGTGAAGGGAAATCACACATTTTTAGCTATCACCAGAACAGAAATCAAGGGGAAATCTTCTAATAAGCCAACCTGTACCATGACAACTAAAGTCTGCAAAGGTAGTTTTTGTAATACCTGGAGTTGGACTTAAAGTAGTCAGAGACATCTTAGCAACGGGGAACATTTGGTCAGGAGTATGAATTATACAGTATAGCTTGCAGAGTATGGTTAGGCATACAGTTGAAACAGCATGGGGGTCAGGAGTGTGTAATGTACTCTCCACAATGTGCAGATCTCAGTGATCAGTGATAATTAACAAACAGCAAAGAGTGCAGTGTTTAGGCATATATAATGGTTGGCCATTCATGTGGAGTGCAGAGTTGAAGACTACCCTCCCATCACCCATTCCACCAAAATCAAGCAACAAATCCTCCCTTCCCATACTAAAATTTCTCCCTGAGGTAAATCTCTTCCCTCCACATAA
This sequence comes from Aquarana catesbeiana, assembly GCF_042186555.1. Taxonomy (NCBI): domain Eukaryota; kingdom Metazoa; phylum Chordata; class Amphibia; order Anura; family Ranidae; genus Aquarana; species Aquarana catesbeiana. Next base: position 557,247,824 of record NC_133326.1, on the reverse strand, counting down.
AAAAATTTGCTCTCTTCATGCAACGCCCCTCAAGCACAAATTCCCCTTCCCTTTCTCCCCCCATTCCTCACTCTTTTGTTCCTCTTCCTCCTCCAGCATGGCAGCATGCTACTGTGAATGTCCCACTTTTCTCTGTAGGCCCCAATGGACAAGCTGTCTCCCTACAAGCCGTCTTTGCCGCTAGGGCATAGGTGTGTGCAGCCTATTGCATTAGGGTGTCCACCCCTAAGGCTCAAAGACAGGGCAACAGAAGTAGTGGCTAGGAGTGTACACATGTCATGGCTGTGATGCTATGCTTGCACATGTGAACAAATCTTTCTCTCTCTCTTTCCCTCCCTCTCTCTCTTTCTTTATTTCCCTCTCTCTCTCTCTCTCTCTCTCTCTCTCTTTCTCTCTCTCTCTCTCTCTCTCTCTCTCTCTCTCTCTCTCTCTCTCTCTCTCTCTCTCTCTCCCTCGCTCTCTTTCTTTCTCTGTTTCTCTCTCTTTCTTTATTTCTCTCTCTCTCTCCCTCGCTCTCTTTCTTTCTCTCTCTCCGTTTCTCTCTCTCTCTTTCTTTATTTCTCTCTCTCTTTTTTTTCTTTCTTTCTTTCTTTCTTTCTTCTTTCTTTCTTTCTTTCTTTCTTTCTTTCTTTCTTTCTTTCTTTCTTTCTTTCTTTCTTTCTTTCTTTCTTTCTT